>NW_026873139.1:0-14161 GCF_032173495.1 Musca vetustissima | reverse complement strand
TGATATATATCGTTTAAACTCAACCCGAAATATTAGAAATTATATAAATAAACTGAATTATTGAAAAATAAGTAAAAACGGGCTTAGTTCGTGCCAAACTTTTTATTCTTTTCGTCTATATCTTACAAAATTGCGTGATCTGTCGTGACAGGCTAAATGGTAAATGTGATCGAAGTATAGCAGTGTTATGAATTATAGTGGGGTGTAAAATTAGTTCAGCATTCACCATTTTGAATAACGAAAAGAACTCCCAAAAGTGGTGCAAAAACGGACTGTCTGTTTTTATATTATGCCTACCCCGAAACTTAAGTCAGTATTGATAGGTTTTGGTACAAACATTTCTTATCTAATGAGAATCCAATATATTAAATTATAATCAATTTGGTTGGGAAATGACCGAAAAATCCCTAACACACTGAAATAAAAGTTGGACCAAAATTGAAGAAAGATTTTCTTACCAATGAGAACCAATAATGCCAAATTACAGCCAAATCGTTTTAATTTGAGACTAATATCTTTCAATTTTATCATCAGCATGCTATCTTAGTAAAAGTCAATTTTACTTTTTTTTTTAAATTATAATATCGCAGACGGTCGCAATATGCTGCATATCGAAATATCCTCTTGCACTGCTAGGTTCTGAAATTGTCGTTTCATGTTTAAAAATTGGGCTCCTGGCCTAATAAGACTAAATTAATAACATCAGTCAAAATCGGTCAATTCCAACACATGCTCAATTTATAGCACATTTAGTATATCTCGAATTAAAATCGATATAATATTTGAAGAGAGGTACGTTGGCCGATTATTCTATGGAAAACATTTTCCAAGATTTTTGGCTGAATATTTTCGGCAATAAGCTAAAGAATGCGTTAAAGTTAGGTAGGATTATGCCAGCAATCGTTAGGTTACCGCGAAAGGACAACGTACCGCACCAATCTCACTGATTATTTTTGGACTGAATTGGACGATGTTTGTCTGGACGACATGTGGCTTCAAAATACCAATGCCACAGCGGTATTTAATATTTATCCAATTATGTTTTGCTCTCTCAAGCAGAGTTATGTGAAAAATTTTGATTATTGGCCCATAATTGTGCTTTTTAAGTTTGTTACAATTTTTACTAGACCGACGGACCCAAATATCTAGATCAATTCATTATTGGCGGAATTATGATATATCAAGATTGACATACATCTTATTTATTTTTATTTAATTTTCGATCACTTTATGACACATGTTGGGCGGTATCTCAGCCATAACATGGTGAATGTTGTTTTTTTTTAAATGCAGAAAAAAAGCCACATTTGCCCGAGTTGTGTGACATGTGGCACTGTCTTGCTGAAAACACATATGTGAACGGAGCTATTTTAAACCAGTGGGCGGCGCAGTGTGCTCGGATGGTGCCGTCCATATGATACCCCTGGTAAATATTTCTCTTCACCGAATTGTGGTCAACAGTCCTCCGCGACATCGTTTCGGAATCATGTTTTCCCAGAGAAAAATTCACCCTATATTATTCAAATTTTGCTATCTATTGACCATTCATTATTAAGACAGCCATTTGAATTAGTTGGTCAGATCGCATTTGTTGGTATTGAGCTTTTATGTTTTCATCACGTCGCACGATGGTTCTGAAATCGATTTACTTGGCCAAACTTTAAAATTTTCGCCGACGATTTTTGATTTCAATATGGAATTCAATAGTAAACATATTGCCCCCCCTATTAGTATAGTTTCATTAGGAAATATTTTATTATTCCACAAATATATTTTCCATGAATTCTTTCATTTTTCCCAAAAAAAAAAAATATATATATATAAATGGAGTTTAATACGAAAAAAAGACATTTGTCGCGTCAGCTAGTAATCTTTTATAATTGTTTAATTCATAAGCTATATTTCATTTTTTATTTTATTATGTTTTCAAAACTGTATTTAAAAAAATGATAAACAAATTTCAATTTTGGTCAGATCGCATTTGTGATGTTCGGCTAACAAAAAAGTTTCGATCCATTTCATTCCCGAAATATCATATGCTCGTCATTGAAAATTATAGGCATTATTGCTGATTATAAACGGAACCTCAAGCAAAATTTCCTATCCATAAGCGCTACATTTCCGCCCTTTAGTGTATTAGTGGTAATACCCCAACAAAAAAACTAAAGGAACTGATGAGGACCTGTGGCGAGATCCGAAACTATAGTCTTCCCTGTCTTACCCCTCGGCGGACAATGCCATACATTCCCCATTAATAAATAGTTGTTTATAAGAACAACATACTGGGATTCACGCTGACTATTTTGCAAAAACAAAATGCAATTCGTATTCCAAATAACCCGCCTACACTACTGAAGGTAATACAAAACAGTATCAGAATACGAAAACACCTGTAAATATTTAAGTATAGGAGTGCAAACATCAAAATAATTGGTATCAATTTAAATGTCAACCACTTCCCTAGGGTATACTATCAACTTCTCAGGCCTGTGTTTTTCAGGAGTAAATATCTACGACATAGAATACAAATTTTTTCATTTTCCCCACAAAATTCTGGGCCCATTTGACCAGCTAAATATTGACCGATTATCATGAAAACGACTATGCTTATTCCTTGGCAAGATTCGTTTTCGTGTAAAATTTCGTGGTGTTGGTTCATAAATGCAGCCTCTAGAGCGACCAGAAATACTGACAAAATAGAATTTCTGTTCTATTTCAACCCCTATTTATTTCCAAAATTTTAAGTTTAGTTGTATTGGGTCGGACCCGTTCACCGGTTTTTACCAACGTGTAATTGCTGTTATAATGAACTAAGGGATTACAAATACACTTACACATATCGAATCATTTCGTCGGATGGAACTCAAGTATTAAGATTGGGTTTCGATGTTGCTATCAGAAAGCCATGATTCAACATCAGCTATGACCCTATTGATCAGATATGGATCACTGTTGGTTACATAATTTCTTTACAATGAAAATTTGAATGGTATTAAATTCTTTTTGATTGCAACTATTCTTTTTTCAGGTTTTTCATGCGGTGTGGTCGGATTTTTTGACATCAAATTTTTATTGGTATGTTTAAAACGTATTTTTACTACCTTGGACTTTTCATTCAGTAGCATAATTTTGTTATAGAAAACAATTCTATACAGTTCATTGAAAATGTGTAACAGTGCCACCCTATTTAAGTAATGTAAGGGTACTGATATTACGTCACATTGCCCGATTGCTAGTGGACATACTAATAGGTAGGTCTATGACAAGAAATTCGCAAATTTAATGTTTTCCTTAGCCATTGCATAAAAACCGAATTTAAAAAAATCTGTGATCAAAGAATCCACCTTCTATAATATCCATACCAATTCTTGTTTAAAAAAAAAAAAAAAAAAAAAACATTTTCATTTGCAATACAAGAAATACAAACAAATTCCAAATGCATCAGTCATCACTGATGCCGCCACTAAATGCAATGCAGCAAAAAAACAATTGAACATTAACCATTTGGCCAAAAACAAAAATAATAAGCAATCCCGGAAGGCAAACAATTCTAAAAAGGTGTTGATTCGATACAAATTTAAATCAAATACCAATCATTAACACCTTTTCTGGCAGAACAAATATACGAAAGCAACACCCTCTGCAATTGAAAAAAGGAGGAGCTGTGAAAAAAATTGATTGATATACACTTATGTATCAACAAATAAATTGAAGTGTGTGTGTTTTTATTATTCGTGTTTTTCTAATAGTTTTTGCTGTTTTTTGTTTTTGATTAACGTTCCGCATGTTCTTTAACACTTTTGGTTTCTTACTAATCGAACAACACCAGAATCTAAACAAGATTCGTAGCATAAATATTATTATAGAAAACAAATAGCTGCAGTCGTATAAATTTGATATTAATCTGAATGCTGAATGAAATCATATTATGGCCGCCTTTAAGGCGTCAATGTTTCATAAATTTTGATTGCATTAATATGGAAAACACATGCATTATCGATATGAGATAAAATTGTTGATTTAATATATGTGTTGGTGTGGAATTTAATTTGGGCTTAGGTTGGGTTTTAATAAATTGTACAGATTCGATTTTGTTAGTGTTTTTCCAGTCAATTTTTCGCTTTCAAGTCGAGCTTGCTGATCGAAGTTTTGCAATGAAAAGAAGAATCTACGCACCCACTATTATGCGACACGTCTCGCCGATGGTTAAGCGGCTCATCAGGCAAATTGGCTTTTTTAAAAAGGTCGTATGTTGATATCAAGATCCGACTTTTGCTTCACTCAAGAAAAAGTACTTTTCAAAGCACATTCTTCCCCTGACATTCCTATTCATTGCTAGACTTCGGGTAGTAAATCTCCTACTAAAAAAGAGTATTTTGGGCACTTTTTTAACCAATTTGACTCCAATTTGGTTTTCATTAGAACCAGGAACGCGGAAGTTAAACCCTTTAAAGTGCCGAAAATGGGTTGGGTCACTCTTTATATCGTGCTCTATGTTAAAATACAACACTATAACAAACATGTTCGGCAAAAATCTTTTTTACAATTCGTAATTCGAAATTAGAATCACTTTGGTTCAAAAATTCTGCAATTTAAATTTTCAAAATATGCGCCCTTCAAAATCACGGAATTCCGAACTACCACATCTTCAATATGAAGATGCTGCTACAACCTTAAAAGTGTCGAAAATGGGGCAGGACCTTTATATTGGGACTAAGGAAAACATTTGATCTATAAACAAAATTTCCTCAAAGAACCCGGAAACAGGCACTTCATTGGGAAAATCTTTATGTGGGTGCTATGAAGGTAATGGCCAAAGATATTATTGGCAAATCCACTACAGACCAGATTTTCACACTGCGCCAAATCCTGGAAAAGACCCACGAATTGAGAGGCCAAAGTGGGACTGGCAGTAAATGGCGAGTAAATGGTATTAACACGCAAGACGTCCAGTAGACTCGGACCAACTTTGGAACTTGAGGACTACAGCTACTTTAAACATCAGCTTTGAAATCCGGAGAAGAATAGTGTTCGCCAGCAGAAGCTACTATGATCTGAGTAAGCAGTTTAAAAACAAGGCCACCTCTCGCCAGCCCAAACTCACACTCTACAAGACGCTTATACTACCCGTGCTGTTGTATGGATCTGAAGCATGGGTACTTGCGCAAGCAGATGAGGCAGCTCTCGGAGTGTTTGCGACAAAAAACTCCAGAAGATATATGGGTCGATCTTCGTCGACGGTGAGTATCGCAGTCGAAAGAACCATGAGCTGTACCATCTATTCTCGGACATCGACATAGAAATATCGAGCTGCAGCGACTGCGTTGACTAGGTGATGTTGTGAAAATGGATGGGGATGCTCCAGCTCATAAGGCATATAAGAGCGAGCCACGTGATGGTTCACGCAGAAGGGAAGGCTTCGTGGCCTTCGATGGAAAGATCAAGTGGTAGGCAACATCTCGGAACATGGTCTTTCAAATTGGATGAGCTGCGCACAAGACCGACACGCCTGGAAATCTTTCTATACCCTTCACCACACTGTGGTAGAGGGTATTATGTCTTTGTGCGTATGTTTGTAACAGGCAAAAGGAATCGAGATAGACACATGGTTCCTTTTGAGAATATGCATAGAATCACATTCTGAGTCGATTTATGCATGTCCGTCCGTCCGTGCGTCTGTCTGTCCATGTTAAATTGTAAACAAAGTACAAGTCGCATTTATGATCCGAATTGAAATTTGGCACAGGTCATTTATTTGGCCCAAGGACGAACCCTATTGAAATTGGGAAAAATAGGTTCAGATTTAGATATTGCTCCCATATATATTTTCATCCGATTTCATGTAAACGGTCCCTATATATCCTTCGATTTGCCCGAAATTTGGCACAGCGTACCGAATTAGGTCTAGAATGATGTATTTTAAGTTTCCTGAAAATCGGTCCAGATTTAGATATAGCTCCCGTATATATTTTCGTCCGATTTAATGTAAATGGTGTACCAAAGGTCCTATATATCTTTCGATTTGCACGAAATTTGGCATAGTGTACTGAATTAGGTCTTGAATGATATGTGTTAAGTTTCCTGAAAATGGGTCAAGACTTAGATATAGCTCCCATATTTATTTTCGTTCGATTTTACACAACATTGACACAAAATTTTGCACAACGTTTTGAAGTTAGTATAACCTAGAAATTAGATATAAATTCTGCACCAAATTCCCCAGGTGGGTCCGATTGGCACAAAATTTTGCACAACGTACGGAAGATAATATAACATAAAGTGTGACAAGTTTTGTAGAAATCGGTTCAGATTTAGATATAGCTCCTAGATATGGTTTTAAGTAAATGGTACACCAAACTCCTCTTGTTTATCAGATATTTATTCAAATAATCAACAGGTGTCCGATTGATATTTGCTTTAAATTGATTTACATAATTTTATCCCATTGTAAGAAGCAACTCTATATCTGACCAAATGAAAAGTTTAGTATAGGTTACAGAATGACATGTTTATGGATCCAATTTCATTTTACTGGTCCTTCAAAAATGCGATGTCTTTTAGGATTCATCTGTTGAATATACCCAAAGTGGTGAAGGGTATCATATAGTCGGCCCCGTCCGACTTTACTACTTTGCTTACTGGTTTAAGTTTGGCTTATTGGACACAAGTCAGCTAAGTACGTAAATAATTTTTAAGGATATTCACAAGGAGTGGATTATTTAAAAATATTTTCAATCTATTCCAAAACTTGTGGATGTCTAAGAAATAGTTTTAAAGGACTCTGACAAGACGTGTATTTTTTAAGAATACTTTTTAAGGTCTTCCACAAGGTGTGGATTTTTTTAAGAAATATTTTTTATAATTTTAATTTTTTAAGTCCATATGGAAGCTACGTTTTTATGGAAGCTGGAACATTGACCTCTATCAAAATTAATCTACAAAATGTTTTTACTCTGCAAGAACCCACAATGCCAAAACCAGCAACTTCTGGGGAAAATACGGAAATATACCAAAGCATGGTCCTATATTAGTAATTTTTGGTAGAAATACTTATTTGCCATGAAAACATGTCCAAACTCTCCAAAATACCGAAATTTGGGAGGTAAGGCTATATGGGACTATCCCACAAAATGGGACAATATTTTTATATATTTTTTATATATTTTATAACATTAGAGCCAATTCTGTGGAAAACTTCTCCAACGTCCCCAAATGTTCATATGGGAGCATGTACCGTTATACGGGGAATATCCGAAAAAATAGGCACATATTGATAATTTTTGGTAGAAGGGATTTTCTACCCTATGATTATTCAAAATATAAAAGTAGAGTCCATTTGCTGAAAATCCTGCTCAATATGCCAAGTTTTAAAATTTCCGAGATATAGAGGTTACCCCACATAATTGACCAATATTTTTTTTGGTTCGAAGATTTGACACACAATGAGGTGATTTCAACAAGCAGTCGGGTGTGGCTAATCAGCTGTTATCTACAGTGAATATATATTGATCCCTATACCCAACATCCGAGAACATTAATCATGATATTGATACACATTTAAAAGGGCAAGAGATCCTGTAACTGTTGACGACTCATCATGCAGCATATTAGTTGGCCAGATCATCTTTCCTGTGCAAAAACAACTTTGGTTCATTTGAATCTCCTAACTTTAGTTTATCTTTATCGAAAACTCTTTGTGTCGTCGTTGACTACAATCACAACTTCATGCAAAATTTCGTAAAAATCGGAATATATAGACTTTTACGATATAATTTGAAAGTCAAAACCTTCTCTTGGATACTCTATAATATAACTCACAAATAAAAAGTAAATTGTACTTTTTCTCACAAAAATCCATTTAGCAAGACCAGATTATCATTGATAAATCAAGCTTATTCGTTGGGCTGATATCCTTTTCCTTATAAAATTTCAGTTCATAATGGTGGAGCGACCACCTAATACTCATACAAAATGTCGTGGGGGTTGGTGGCTTCCAAATTATAATGGGAGGCCAAACTTATCTGGATCTGGATCAGCTAGCCAAAATTGCATCTGTATATTAAAAGCTGGATCTAAGACCCATACTTCGTGACCAAAACTTACAATACCCTGACAACATAGTTGCATAGGGTATAAATAATAAAATATGAAACAATTCGATTGCCATAACTTACAACCATTGATCCCACATCTTTACAATCAAAAAGTCATAAAATATAACGCCACTAACTGAGGCATACCACAACATTTGTTTTATGGAGTTCTCAACAAAAGAGAATCTATACATCTTCTTCTTTTTTTGTGATATTCCATGGTGGATCCTATTCTACATCTTCTCCAAAGAGAAGATGCCATTGCTAATGAAGTGTGGAATATATATTTCGAACAAATGTTTACATCTTTATAGGGCACATGGAGTTTTGTTTATTTGCTTTATGGCTCCCCAGCAAATGGCAATTGGTTGGTGTTCGATGACTGGGTTGGCTGGCAGGCTGACTGCCTGTTTGGTGTTAGACACTAGACACTGGCGCCAACACTTAAATACGCATTAATAAATGTATGGCACATTTGTTCACTTTATTTCAAATTTCATTGCACTTGAAGCGTTCCGCATCGACATCGCCTTCTCATTCTTCATATCGCATTTGCCTCTGATAGATATTCAGTGATTTGTTTTTCTTTTTTTCAGTCAGTCAGCCAGCCAGCCTCCCCACATTTAAATAAATAAACAATATTTTATTGATTTAATGGAAATTGTTTAAAAAGAATTAGTCTAATTTAACAAATTTGCTGCATGTTGATATATTGGCCAACAAAATGAAAAGATTTATGTTTATTGTAGTCGCAAAGACGTACGATTATATGTGCGACTGTGGCGGCTGCGGTGGCGACTCCAAATGCCTGCCTTCGATCGTGACGGTATTTTTTTATTTCGTTTTTTGCTTTCATTTTTTTTATAAAATATGATTTCATGTGTATTTAAATGTTGTGGAGCAATATAATTATTTATATCGAAAATACAATTGTTATTAAGTTGTTAATACAAGCGAAATAGAGGCGACAAAATGACTTTATTAAGACAAATTATGAAACTAGTTTCTTGGTACAATTACCAAAGGAGGAAAAATGAAGAATATAGTGGGTTCTAAGTACATGCCATTTCTAGATAATTTAAAGTTTTAAATATATTTTTGTTTTTTTTTTTTTTTTTTTTTTTAACGCGGGACAAAATAATACATATATTAAAAATGTATTGAAGATGTCCTCAATTTGATCAAATCAGCTTGCGATTGCATCCTATATTTTAAACCAATCTGTCACGAGATATCATGATGATTTTATTTATCATTTTTCGTGTGTTACGTATTTCCATGTTGTACAGAACAGGCGCAGTTTTCGCTTTGGTGGATGTAATTGAGAAGTACAAAGCCGATATTATTGCCTTACAGAAAATGTGATGGAAAGAGACTGGCGTAAAGAAATCAGATGATTACGCACTGTATTATAGCAATCATGAAACGATACATGAATTTGGCTGCGGATTTTTGGTTAACAAGAGAATAAAAGACCTCGTTTTCAGATACACTCCAGTAGATGAGCGAATTGATATAATCCATATAAAAACGAAGTTCTTCTACAACAATCTCCTTTGCCCCCGTGCTCTGACGGAAGACAAATATGAACAGACCGATAACATATTTAACTAGCGCCTAGAAACATCATATGAACGCTGCCCCGGCCATGACATTAAAATTCTGTTAAGAAATTTTAATGCAAACATCGGAAGGGAAAATATTTTTGGCCCCACCGTTGGAAGCAGCCAAGGTTCGTTACAGCAAAAGTGCGATCTAATGTAACACTGAAACTCGACGTTGAAAAGCTGCAAGCACAACAGATAGCAGAAGCCTACTCCGCTCCACTTACCCACTTGCTCCTTGTCCCGATAATAGTAATATAGAAGGACACTGGAAAAGAATTGCCCACTCCCTACAAATTGCATCAAAATCAACAATTGGATACCAAAGACCCTTATCAACAAACCCATGGTACGATCAGGAGTGTCGTAATGCTATTGAGGTGAAAAACGCAGCGTATAGGACAATCCTGCAAAAAGTAGCAACACGCAATACAAGAGAGAATATCAGGAGAAAAGTAAAGAGGAAAAACATATTTTCAAAAAAAAAAAGAACAAAGAACAAAAAACGTGAGAGTGAGCATATCGAGATTTTCAGGAGTCAGATTGAAGTGCGGAAATTTTACCAACGAAAAAAACACCAAACTGTAGGCTTTGGCGCAGGCACATCCTCCTGTAGAGATGAAGATGAGAACCTGGTGACAGATACAGACAGCGTGTTGAGGGTCTGGAAGAAGTATTTTGCAAAGCTTCTGGTATCAAATAGTAACGTTGAAGTCGATATCCAGAACCAATTTGAGATGACCGTATAGATTGTATAGGTCAGAATAGCAATTAACCAGCTGAAGAATAATAAAGCAGCAGGTTCGGATGACCAGCCGAACTATTCAAACCCGGTGGTCAGACGCTGATCAGGAGCATGCACCAGCTTATTAGTACAATTTGGCTAGAGGAATACATGCCAAATGATTGGAATCTCAGCATCCTGTGTCCCGTGCACAAAGAAGGAGACACAACGATATGTGCCAACTATAAAAGAATTAGTTTCCTTCCCATCGCATATGAAGTGCTATCCAGCGTGCTCCCTGAAAGACTGAAGCCAATGGTCAATTATATCATTGGATCGTATCAGATTTTCACACTGCTCCTAATCCTAGAAAAGCCCCACGAAAAATACATCGACACATTCCACCTATACGTCGACGACAAAGCCGCATTCGGCAGCCGAATCCGCTCAGAAGTGTTTAATGCTATGCCAACGATCGGCATCCCTTCAAAATAATAAGGCTATTCAGGATATCTGTAACTGGCACAAGGTCAGCAGTTAAAATCGGAACAGACCTCTCGGAGTCTTCCAATACCGAACGATTCTTCAAAGAAGATTACGGTTTGTCGTGAGACATTTTCAAAATCCTACTGGAAAAGCAAATACGAGAATCAAATGTGAACAGAAATTACACTGTGTACACCCAGCAATGCAAAAATGGAAGGGAAAAAATGTTACTGGCCTACGCCGACGGTATCGACATAATGGGTGAGCGGTAACATCCACCTTTGAACAAATTGAGAAGGAGTCTCCCAAAGTGGGTAAATGGTAAATGGCAAGACGTCCAATATAGTCGGACCAACTGTGGAACTTGAAAAATACAGCTTCGAGGTAGTCAAAGATTTTATATACTTCGGTACCGTCATTAACAAAACTAATAACATCAGCTTTAAACTCTGGAGAAGAATAGTGTTGGCCAATAAATGCTACTATGGTCTGAGTAAGCAATTTAAAAACAGGGTCACCTTTCGCCAGACCAAACTCCCATGCTACATGACGCTGATAATAACCGTCCTCATCTGCTTCCAGATCCATGCAATAGATCTGAAAGCAGATGAGGCAGCTCTTGGAGGGTTTGGGAGTAAAATTCTCGGAAAGATCTATGAGTTGATCTGCGCCGACGGTCAAATGAACTTTATGTTGTGCCATCTATTCTCGGAAATCGACATAGACAGACGTATCGAGCTGCAGCGACTACCTCGGCTATGGTCATGTTGTGAGATTGGATGAGGATGCCTCAGCTTAAAAGGCATATACAAGCGAGCCAACTTGTGAAAGCGACGAATTCGATGGAAAGATCAAGTGGAAGACAAGATCTCGGACGCGTCTGGAAATCATTTTTAAGCTCGGAACAAACGTTCTGTCACAAGTCAGCTAAGTAAGTTCCTCCTTCGTAAATAATATTTTTGGAAAATCTTCAATACAGGTAGATGGTGGTAGCCGATTTGGCCCTGCAATATTCCTTTCTGTATCTGGTTTTTGGTTTCTTCAAGGAATAAAAATATCCTGACCGACAAATTACAATGTAAATCCTATATAATGGTCCCATACAAAGGTCCCGACTTTAGGTATTTTAAATGCCTATTTAAATGGCCCGCCCCCCACTTAAAGACTTTTAGATTTAGTCTAGGTTAATCCAAGTTAAACGTCGTTTATAAACTCTACCATGAGGTGTTCATTTAAAATACCTGTAATCGTTCGGTATACATTTTTCGTCATGATACATTTTTCGTAATAAGATTTAACACCCACTGGGCCACTACTGACAATTTTTCGAAGGAAGATTTAATACCCAATGTACCAAATTACCAAACAAACTTGCCAAAATACCGAATTATGGGGGTTAATGTTATATGGGGTCTATCCTAAGAAGTGGAAAAATGTCGATTTCGGTAGGAAAATGTTATACATTGGACCAATGGACAATAATTTTATTTTTATACCTTCAGTCTTATGTCTAATAGGGATATATACACTTTGCTTCGGAAAAAAATTTCCTCATCCAAATATTTGTTTCGATACAAATTAGAGTCTGATACATACACTTGTATCTGGTTTTCTAGAGGTCACAAATATGATCCAAATATTACGAAATTTTAGACGGGAAACGGATCTGCCCAACGAATAAACATGTCTACTTTGATGATGATCGGGCACTATTTGGCGGACTGAATTAACAACTAAGACATGATTCAGAAAATGTTGTCAGTGTATTAATATCCGATATCGGTTCAATTGATATAAGAGAACAGATATGGGAGAAGGAATATTTTGTTCAAGGTCCTTGAACTATATTAAAAATATAATTAAAAAAAAAATATTTTTAAACTTTTTTTTAAGAATATATTTTCAATGACTGCTAAAGGCATGGATTTTATAAGGAATACTTTTTCAAGGACTATTAAAGGCGTGGATTTTTTATTCATATTTTAATATGGCTTTATATTGTTCGTATAAAACCAGAGAAAGTAAATATTGCTAAATTATGTCATGCTCGTGATTTATTTTTGTAGAAAATTAAGTTCTATGGTAGTTAGGTAGGCCATTATATGGCCTGCCCCGTCGGACTATACAGCTCCGCTTACATGTTTTATTTGTAACTCTTACTATTTTATTAAAAAATACATTAATATTGCGGATTTTAGAAAATTCTGAAAGCAACATCTGCAAACGAAAAATATTAGAAAGGATACCAAAACACATACATTGGCTTACATACATTCTCCTCAACTAAATACCTGACTAAATACGCTTAGTCTCTTTATGAGAAACTTCCCAATATTTTTAATCATATATTTAAGCTCTTTCGTCATAAATTGGAAAGTATTTTTTCCTCAGCTCTTCTGCCATAAACATAAGTTTAATTTTCTAAGAATTGCAAGTTTTTTGGTCTATTCGGCAAAATTGCATTTACTTGCATTTTTCCGAAAAAAAAACTTTTGACTTTTTCGCATTACTTCACAGTTTTGTTTGGCAATCAAATGTAACAAAAGGATGAGAGCACCTCTTTGTGGCGGCTTAAGATGTAATAGCAACCACGACAGGGGGAATGCATTATTCAATGTGATCAACATGACGACTAACAATGACGACGTGGATGGCAGTGGAACGGCAGGATGAAAATGATGATGGAGCCGGCAAAGATGATGAGGTTGAGGCTAAGGAGAAAAAAGGATGCCGAAAATGATGATGGGAATGACGATGATGATGGCTGTAACAACAATACGAATAGCGGCCGCAACAACAGCAACAACAAGAATCAAGGCATCATTATTTGAATATATAGTGCCTTTAAATTGTGAACACTTGGTAATATATATTTTGTTTTTGGTTGGCTTTGCCATAGAGAATATTTTTGGACAAAAAGATTAGTTTTTCAAAAACCATTAAAGGCGTGGATTTTTTAAAGATTAGTTTTTCAAGGACCATAAAAGGCGTGGATTTTATAAAGAATATTTTTTCAAGGCTCACCAAAGGCGTAGATTCTTTAAAGAATATTTTTTCAAGGCTCACCAAAGGCGTAGATTCTTTAAAGAATATTTTTTCAAGGCTCACCAAAGGCGTAGATTCTTTAAAGAATATTTTTTCAAGGCTCACCAAAGGCGTAATTCTTTAAAGAATATTTTTTCAAGGCTCACCAAATTTTTCAAGGATCAAGAGGTAGTTTTCTTTAAAGAATATTTTTTCAAGGCTCACCAAAG
>NW_026873138.1:0-14212 GCF_032173495.1 Musca vetustissima | reverse complement strand
GAAATTTGGCATAACGTACTGAATTGAGCCTAGAATGATGTCTGCCAGGTTTCTTAAAAATCGGTCGGTTTAGATATAGCTCCCATATATATTTTTTGTCCGATTTAATGTAAATGGTGCACCAAAGTCCCCACATATCCTTCGATTTGCACGAAATTTGGCATAACGTACTGAATTGAGCCTAGAGTGATGTCTGCCAAGTTTCGAGAAAATCGGTCCAGATTTAGATATAGCTCCCATATATAGTTTCGTCCGATTTCATGTAAATTGTGCACCAAAGTCCCTATATATCTTTCGATTTGCACGAAATTTGGCATAACGTACTGAATTGAGTCTAGAGTGATGTCTGCAAAATTACGTGTATATCGGTCCAGATTTAGAATAGCTCCCATATATAGTTTCGTTAGATTTCATGTAAATGGTGCACCAAAGTCGCTATATATCTTTCGATTTGCACGAAATTTGGCATACCGTACTAAATTGAGCCTAGATTGATGTATGCCAAGTTTCGAGAAAATCGGTCCAGATTTAGATATAGCCCCCATATATAGTTTCATTAGATTTCATGTAAATGGTGCACCAAAGTCCCTATATATCTATCGATTTGCAGGAAATTTAGCATACCATACTGAATTGAGCCTATAATGATGTCTGGTATGTTTCGTGAAAATCGGTCCAGATTTAGATATAGCTCCCATATATAGTTTCGTCCGATTTCATGTAAATTGTGCACCAAAGTCCCTATATATCTTTCGATTTGCACGAAATTTGGCATAACGTACTGAATTGAGTCTAGAGTGATGTCTGCCAAATTTCGTGAATATCGGTCCAGATTTAGAATAGCTCCCATATATATTTTCGTCCGATTTCATGTAAATGGTGCACCAAAGTCCCTGAAAATCATTTGATTTGCACGAATTTTCGCGTAGTGTATTAAATTAAGTCTAGAATGACGTGCGCTAAGTTTCGTGAAAATCGGTCTAGATTTAGATATAGCTCCCATATATAGTTTCGCCCGATTTTATGTAAATGGTGTACCAAAGTCCCTATATATCTCTCGATTTGCACGACGTTTGGTAGCTATAAAATGATGTGTGCTAAGTTTCGTGAAAATCGGTCCAGATTTAGAGATAGCTCCCATACATAGTTTTGTCCGATTTCATGTAAATGGTGCACCAAAGACCTTATATATCTTTCGATTTGCACGAAATTTGGCATAACGTACTGAATTGAGCCTGGAGTGATGTCTGCCTTGTTTTGTACCAAATGGTCCTTCGTCAGGCTGAATCCCAGTTTGTTTGAAATTGAGCATAGAATTACGTAGATCTAGGTTGATTCACATTGAGTTATATATCACATATTTTATTTCATCCAATTTCATGTTATTAGTCCTGTTTAATATACCCATAGTGCTGAAGGGTATCATATAGTTGGCTCCGTCCGACTTTACTACTTTCCTTACTGGTTATTTATATAGATGTTGATTCCAACAAGCACAATACCTTCAATTTTTTTGGGTAAAGACATCGTATATATATTAGAATTATAAAATATTTGCAAAACCCCAAATGTTGTTATTTCAAAACAATTCAAATATTTGTACGTACAGATTTACATAGTCGTAAGTATACAATTTGTTATATACCACAACTGACACACACATGACCAGCATTTTTTCCTCAGGAATCTTCTAATTAGAAATGCTTTAGATGTTAAAAAGAAAATAAGGTAAATACTAAAGTTTGGTACATATTGCATATAAAAGAGAATACTAAATTGTAATGTTTTTTAAGTAAAGTAAAATACGCTTGTATTATAAAAAATAAAAATAAAAAATGTTTTAGCATGCTACCCATACCCTACTGATTTACATTTTTAATGTTAAATGTCTGTAATTTGGGAATGTGTTGAAATATATGTAAAAGACACGAGAAATAAATACATTACACATTTGTCTTTTTAATCAAATTCTATTATAATCTATAGTCTGTATAATAAGTTTAAAGGATGTGACGTCAGGTTGGCCTTTCTACCTAACCAATAGGTAGCAAGATTATCCTGACCGAAGGGCCCTTCAATGTCATCGCAAATTTTGATTAGTAAATTTTTATGTCAAATGCTTTACAGGGTTTCCAAGTCATGGTTCCTATATTAAAGCAATATGTACGTATATTGTCTATACTAATAAAAGCGTAGAGCATTTGACTGACTTCCTGACTGATTGACTGACTTTACGATTCTTCTTGAAATTTTGGGTGAGGGTCACTCTTAGTCCAAGTGTGACAGATAACGTTGGGTTTTTGGGAATTCGTACTAGAACGGAAGGAAAAGTACTACAAAGTACTAAATATAGTACGAATTGTATTTGGCGAACCCGTAGAACTAGAACTCTGAAATTTGGATTGAGAGCCACTGATAGTGTGTAGGATAGATGTATAAAGGGTTTTTGGATAATAATTCTCACATCTACTAACGAAGTAGTGGACATATGTTAATCTTCAATAATTTTAATTAATTTATGCAACTGAGCCATTTTTGTCGCCTTATTTTATTTTATTTAAATTTAATTTTATATTTCCATTGTTGCTTTCCATGAGAGGCAGTGAAAATAATAAATTATTACACATCTTTAGTTTCATTCAAAATTATTCACTACGAAAATACTTCTTTCTATTAAATAATATTACTAAGTTTGATTTTCCTCTCATGAACATAATAGTCGCAAAAAGAAAATGAAGAAATCCAACCGGTATACGACAGTACAGATAAAAAAATGTCATTAAATCTCAAACTGATTCAAAGAAAGGAAAATGTTCTCAACCGCCATTCTTTCGTTGTGTGGAGATATGTATGTATATTCTGAAAACTTTTCCTGTATCGCACAGAAAAATCATTTGGGAAACATAATTGCCATGACATATGTACTGCAGTTTCAAACGGTAAAGTTTCGCACAAAAGTTGGCAGAGTGAATTGTGAAATTGTTCTGAAAGATAAAATATTTAATAAAAAATATTTGAAATGTTCTGCCAAACATAACTGTGGGTGAAGATTTTGTATTTTTTTCTAACAATTTGCAGTCACAATTCGCAAAACGAAAATATTTTATGGGACACAAATTTGTTAAAGAATGAAATCCATACACGTTGCTCAAGAACAATGGAGGTGGGTACTTTTCTCGGCGTGGAATTGGAACTCTACTGAAAAATCAGATATAGCCATTAACGCCACTAGTCTACTGGGTCAATACAAAACATGGGCCTGTATTATCCAATTTCTCCGAAGAGTTATTAATTACAATTCTTTGGACTGTAAAATTACATGGATAATATCAGAGGAAATATTATTCCTTTTTTGTGTTCCCATGTTATCATTTTCATGAACTATTTAATTATCATGAACTATACCTAAAAATTTAATTTGTAAATGACGTTGATTTAATAAATGTGGGAATAGCGACAGATAATAACCACAAGACAACAAAGTTCGTTGAAATTAGTAAAGTTTGACACATTTCCATTAATTACACTTACACACATAGATAAGTATGCCAACATGTGTGCGCTCATCGAAAAACAACGCGTATACACGCAAACACCACATGAAACACCTTGATTACATGTTAAACCTGATATACGCTTACCAACGTCAAAATTAATTTGGAAGCTAGTGATGCATAGTTATCCGTATAAACCACACACTTTGTTTTAGAAGTGGATTTGAGAATCAGATTTAAAAGTGTATATATAGTAACTAGTAGGGAAAGTAGTAAAGGCGGACTGGGCCTACTATATGATACCCTTCACCACTTTGGGTACATATGAAGATATGTATCCTAAAAGACGTCGCCTTTTCGATGGACCATTGACATGAAATTGAACGAACTTAAATATGTGATCTTTATCTATATATAAACCGACTAATGTCAATCCCTACACATGTCATTCTGCAACCTATTCTAAATTTTGTAAATCGATTTAAACCAAACTTGACACACGATATTCGGTATGCTGCACTGCTTAAAATTTAATCTCAATCAAACTCCCATAGATTATTTGGTGTACAATAAACATGAATAAGTGGATGCTATGCTATATCTATATCTGAATCGATTGCCAGAGATCAATTTATATTAACTTCAGTACGTTGTGTTAATCGGCCTAGTTAGGGGTCTTTAGTGCACCATTTACATAAAATCGGACGAAAATATATATAGCAGGTGTTTGTAAATCTGATCCGATTTTCACGATGCTTTGCACACATCATTCTAGACGCAATTCAGTACGATATACCAAAATCAAAAGATTTGTAAGGACTTTGATGCACCGTTTACCTAAAATCGGGCGAAACTATATATGGGAGCTATATCTAAATCTGAAACGATTTCCATGAAACTTAGAACACATCACTCTAGACTTTTTCAGTACGCTATGCCAAAATTCTTGAAAATTTAAAGATTTCCAGGGACTGTGATGACCATTTACCTAAAATCGGGCGAAACTGTATATGGGAGCTATATCTAAATCTGCGCCGATTTGCACGAAACTTATAACACGTCAATCTACACTTAATTCAGTACGCTATGCCAAAATTTGTGGAAATCTAATGACTTTCAGGGACTTTGGTGCATCATTTACCTAAAATGGGGCGAAACTATATATGGGAGCTATATCTAAATTTAAACCGTTTATCTCCAATTTCAATAAGTTTGGTCCTTGGGCCAAAACAATTGGCCGTGCTAAATTTCATCCAATCCGGATCATAAATGCGACCTGTACTTTGCTCACAAAAATACATGGACGGACGGACATGCATAAATCGACTCAGAATGCGATTCTATGCATATTCTCAAAAGGAACCATGGGTCTATCTCGTTTATTTTTGCCTGTTACAAAGTTCGGAAGATTTGTTCGATTGAAAAACGTGCCCTCAAAATCCGGAATTTTGCGGGAATCGTTATATGAGGGCTATGGCAATACGTGCACCGATATAACTCTTCTCCGCACTTGACCTGCTTCTAGACAAAAGACAACTATATCTATCTAATTCGCTTAAAGGCTATTATGTTTACAACAGAGAGATATTTTAATATTCAACCAGTAAGGAAAGTAGTAAAGTCGGACGGAGCCGACTATATGATACCCTTCACCACTATGGGTATATTAAACAGGACCATTAACATGAAATTCACGTTTCAAACGTAATGGCCTACTTCTTAGGGTGGCCTACATATTGACACATTTATCAAGCGCATTGGATGTATTTGCTATTTATAATCTTCACCACACGTTGGTACAGTGTATTATGTCTTTGTGCATATGTTTGTAACAGACAAAAGAAAATGAAGAAGCATGGTTCCTTTCAAGAATATGTATAGAATAACTTGCTGATTCGATTTATGCATGTCCGTTCGTCCATGTATTTTTGTGAGCAAAATACAGGTCCCATATATATTTTCGTCCGATTTTATGTAAATGGTGCACCAAACTCCTTACATTGGTCCGATTGAGACAAATTTTTGCACAGAGTACTGACTTAGGAGCAGATTGATGTATGCGAAGTTTTGTTCAGATTTAGATATAGCTCCCGTATATAGTTTCGTCTGATTTTATATATATGGAGCCCCACAGAGTCAAATTTAAGCCGATTGGCATAAAATTTTGCACAGCGTACTGAATTGGGACTGGATTGATGTATGCAAAATTTTGTTGAAATCGGTTCAGATTTAGATATAGCTCCCATATACATCTTTGTGCGATTTAATGCAAATGGTGCACCATACTGTCAAATTTGGCCGATTTAGACAAATTTCGAAATTTTGTTGAAATCGATTCAGATTTAGATATAGCTCCCATATACATTTTTGTTCGCTTTTATGTAAATGGAACACCATACTGCCAATATTTGTCCGATTGAGACAAAATTTTCCACAGCGTACAGAATTAGGTGTAAATTGATATATGTTTGTATGTATGTAAGTTTGGTTGGAATAGGTTCAGATTTAGATATAGCTCCAAAGATGGCGCATCGTATTGGATTGAGGTAGGTATAGGTATAGATTCCATGTAATATTTTCATCCGACTTCATCAAAATGATGTACCAAATAACTAAAGTTTAACCACTTAGGACGAATTAGTTCACCACGTACCAAATCGAACATAGAATAACGTGCATCGGATTTTGTGTCGATATAAATTTTGAATAGCGCACTCTGCATACCAAATGGTGGATGTCATGGTAGCTCAAATACATCCATTTATATATTATTCTTATACATATTTTGCTGGATGATGACATTCAATTTTTCATAAATTTCAGATTGGTATGTGTATCTAGATCTAGACATGTATGTCCGTCCGTCCTTCCGTCTGTCCATTATGATTTGTAAACACGATACAGGCCACAGTTATGGACCAATCTTCATTAAATTTTGCATGTAAGATGGGTTCTGGGCAATGAAGACCCCTATTGTTTTTGGTAAAGATCGGTTTATATTTAGGGGATGAAATGGACCAAATACTTACTTTTTGTCGGTTTTTCTAGTCGCTCCAGAGGCCGCAATTATGGTCCGAACATCGAAATTTTACATGGAGAAGGGAATCGGGCCAAAGAATAAGCATGGCTGTTTTAATAAAGATCGGTCAATATTTAGCGGGTCAAATGGACCCTGAATTTTGTGTGAAAAATTGACAAAATTTGTATTCTATATTTACCCCTGAAGGACATAAACCCGAGAAGTTGATACTATATCCAAGAGGAGTGGTTGACCTTTAAATTGGTACCAATTATATTGTCGTACGTACTTGGTTGTGGGACTTACACGTAAATATTTACAGGTGCGTACGTATTCAGATATGATTTATTAACCCATTACCACATTAGAGGGCGGAAGTATAGCGCTGATCGCTTTGAAATTTTCCATGGGGTTCTAGTTATGGTCAAGGACAACGCATATAACTTTTGGTGATGGTCAGATTATACTAATGGGATTAAGTGGACCGAATACATATTTTTTGTGTTTTTTCGAGTCGATGCCAAAAATAAGCCAAAAATCACAACACAACCCACGGTGAAGGGAATCTGGACAATTAACTAGAAGCGCTGTACTGAATTTGAGTGATATTCGGAAAATATGTCAGTGTAAGGAAGAGGTGCTCTTGACCTTTAATCGGGCTAGATGTAGCAAATATCACGAAATATTGCCCAAGCTCGGAATACACATCCGCAGAAAGTTAGAGTTCCGTGGTAGTTGTGTAGTATGGTCGGCCCCGTCAGACTATACTGCTCCGCTCACTTGTTTTAATTATACCCTTCACCACACTGTGGTACAGGGTATTATGTTTTTGTGCATACGTTTGTAACAGACAAAAGGAAACGAGATAGACATATGGTTCCTTTTGAGAATATACATAGAATCACTTTCTGAGTCGATTAATACATGTCAGTCCGTCCGCCGTCTGTAGATGTTGAATTGTAAACAAAGTACAGGTCGCATGAACTGGATCCTATATATCTTTCGATTTGAACGAAATTTGGCATAAAGTACTAAATTAGGTCAAGAATGACGTGTGGCAAGTTTCGCGAAGAGATCGCATTTTTAAGTACGTTCAATTTCATGTCAATGTTCCTTCAAAAAGACGACATCTGTAAAGATATATATGTAGAATATCCCCAAAGTGGTGACTTTACTACTTTCATTACTGGTTTATATTAAAATAGTTATCTGATTTGTTCCGCATTTTGAGTTTTGTTCTAAGACTCTGTTGTAATCATTTCACCTGCGGAGGATAGCGAGATAAAAAATTAGAACATGAGGTTCGATAATGAACTATAACCGCATTTAGACCTAGCCCCTTTGTGGAGGTTCCAGATGGATTGGACCGATTTTCCCCATCTTCGAATTTGAACTAAGTTTGGAGAAATATTAAGATGGGCAAAGTTTAGATGAAATCTTAATTTTCTGAAACGGATTTGGTCCAAAGAAACTTGGGGTCTAGAACGACATAGAGGCTCATTTTCGCCGTGTTAAAGTGTATACACCCTCATTAGCCATAATGCTGAGGGTATAATTATCCATTATAAATAAAATTCGGAAATTTGTATTAAGATTCACATAATCCGTTTTTAGAAATGTTTGTATAGGTCCACTTGTTGGTATGTTCCCTATATTTTCATTTCTAGTACCTGTCAGTATATCTATGGTGGAGGGTATCCAAAGTTCGGCCCGGCCGAACTTAACGCTTTTTCACTTGTTTTATTTTAAAATAGTTAGCTGATTTTTTCCGTGTATTGGGGTTATCTCATATAGCTGTGTTCCACCATAGTAGGGGGATATTCGTTAGACGAAATTTTCAGTTCATAGCCCACATAGTATGGAATTCTAAAACGATTTAGTCGATTTAGCCATATGCTGTAATAATTTTTCTCTCGGAGGATATCGACATAAAAACTAAAACGTGAGGTTTGAGAATGAACTTTATAGATTCGCATTTAGGACCAGGTCCTATATAAAACATCCTACCTATTTAATATTTAGCGTGATGGACGGTATTGGGATTCAAAACTAAAATATTAGCTTGGAACTTGAGATGGACCGATGGACAGAAGGAGTGGACCGATATTCCCCATCTTCAAATTTGAACTAAGTTTGGAAGATATAATAAGATGGACAAAGTTTGGATGAAACCTAAATTTTCTGAAACGGATTTGGTCCATAGAAACATCCAAACCAATATTTCGATGAGGCATATTTTCACCTTGTTAAAGTGTGTGCACCCTCATTAGAGATAAGGCTGAGGGTATAATTATCCATAAAAATTTTTGAAATTTGTATTATGGTTTACATAATATATATGGGCAATATTGCCAATTTTTTAACATAGCTGAAGCGGAGGTTCACCCCTTTATAACTCGGGAACTACTTAAGTATATGAAAAAAAGTGAATAGTTTTGGGTTAATTGATCTGTCGTTGCAAACTGTTCATGATATTGACCTCCAAACTTTATTTTGGTGGAAGCTGTGTCTACTTTAATGTAAAAAAATGTGTAAAAACAGGTTGAGGCGAACCAGTTTTTTTTATGTTCTCTATCGTGTAGTGACTAAGCCACTCATTGCACGGTCTTCGTGTCAAAAGAAAACTAGAAGCCAACAAAATGGGGACTACGCCCCTTATGTATCATTTTTCAAAATTTTTACTGCATCTACCTTTAAATGATGCTGACATTTTGAAGCTGGATTTTGAGTGTTTTTTTAATTTTACTTCTAGCTTTAATACGCAAGCAGGAATTTCTAAAAATCGATTATAAGATTATTGTAGTCGCGAATCTGCGTAATTTGATATGTATTTTGTGTATGTAGTATGCACAGCTTCAGAGTAATACTCATCCGAAGGTGCGAATTTTGTGCGATCAAATTTCTAAAAAAACCTATTTTTCGGGCCAAATTTTTAGATCTGTCAACTGAATGATATGGGTACCCGCGATCAATAAGGTTTTTTACGTTTCGGATGATATAAAATCTTCTTCGTGAAAATCCATCTACAAGAACGGCGGGAACTGGCCTTCCAAAAACACAAAATTTGGCAAAAAATGTTTTTGAAAATATCGCGGATTTATTTTCGTTTTCTGTGTATCATTTCCGCTTCAATAAATGACCTCATACGGATTTTGATCTTTTTCGAGAAGAGAACTTTAAAAACTTCAGCCGAAAGAGAGATGTACGCAATTTATCTCAAAAATAGATTGTGCTGGCACATCCATGGTTCTTAATGGACCACATTGAAATGGTATAGATCGACGTATTTTTTTAGGGTGCACACCGAAATCAGATGCGCGTTAATGGCATATGGAGTTTTCGGAAATTATTCGCGTTTTACGATTTTGGGTACTTCAATGTAACGTGCGGCACATCTTAGCCGTCAAATGAAATTTCGCAAAATATATATGGATTGGAAGATAAATATCAGTACTTCCTGGAAACCGCATGCGCATCAAATGAATTTGAGAATTACGCGATTTAGACACAATTTATCCCAAAAATAGTGTGAGCTTGCACATCCATGGTTCTTAATGGACCACATTGAAATCGGTATAGATCGATGTATTTTTTTAGGGTGCACACCGAAAACGGATGCGCGTTAATGGCATATGGAGTTTTCGGAAATTATTCGCGTTTTACGATTTTTTGGGTACTTCAATGTAACGTGTGGCACATCTTACCCGTCAAATGAAATTTCGCAAAATATATATGGATTGGAAGATAAACTTCAGTACTTCCTGGCAACCGCATGCGCATCAAATGATTTTTAGAATTACGCGATTTACACGCAATTTAAAATGTATATTTCATAATATTATTTTATTTTAAGATTTATTCCTATTTATAGAATTCTAAGATTTATCGGAAGGGTCTTGATATAATCCGCAAGGCGTATACTTATACACAAAAAGTGATTATTATTATTTTTGACGAAATTCGTGTAAAATAGCAGAATAACTCCAACATTTTTTTTCTGAAATTTCTTGTATACAATTAAAAAACTAAATATGATGACATTATTTTTTCGAACCAAAAACAAATATTTTTCCTCAATATCTTGTTTTGTTGTCGCTTTGATTTAGAAACCGCTACACGGACTTGTGTGATTTTGATATCATTTGATTCATCATGGTGTTTAGATTATGTAGATATTTTTAAATTATTTTTTAGGTGTGTGTGTATGTCATTAATATATTGAAAATATTGATGTAATCTGCTATATATTTTTTATTTTTCTCATATTTCGCGAATATGTGCAACTTTATCGTGATTATTATAATATATTCATATTCTTATTTTACGGAGGAAGATATATATCAACGTTTTTGGTCAATATAATAAACGGCGTAATTTTAAGATTTTTTTCTTATGTCCAAAATTAAAACCTCGATAACTTTTGCGCGCATCAAACAAAAATTTGATCGCGAACGGTTTCGGAGTCAGAACATTTTTCTCTATATGTGTACCAAAAATCATAGATGTGCCACAAAAACAAAAAAACTGATTTTTTGAAAATGGAATATTAAAAAATTGGCAATATTGCCCATATATAGGTCCACTTTTTGGTATGCTCCCTATATTTTCATTTCAAGTACCTGTCAGTATATCTATGGTGAAGGGTATCCAAAGTTTAAAGAACTTAACGCTTTTTTCACTTGTACTATGTACTTTAATTTAAATGCTTTGACAAATTAGTGTAATGAAATAGAAAATAAAATATGAGATCCATTTTAAGCACTTGGATTATTAAATCAAATATGAATTATTCACAAGTTTTAAAAGAATTCTGTAATCTTAGTGAAGTTGAATTTGAAGCACCATAGTATGGAGGGTATATTAATTTTGTTTTTCCGTTTGTAACTCATCGAAATAATCATTTCCGACCCCATAAAGTATATATATTCTTAATCAGCGTAAAATTCTATGACGATATAGCCATGTCCGTCTGTCCGTCTGTCTGTTGTAATCACTCTAGCGACTAAACGAATTGAGATAGATCGCCAAAATTTTGCATAGAGTCGTCTTTTGTCTGCAGGCAGGTCAAGTTCGAAGATGGAATTTATCGGTCCACGTTTAGGCATAGCTCCCATATAATGGTACCCCCCCCCCCCCCCAATTTTCGGTATTTTGAGGTTCCTGAGCGCGTTTTTCAACTGAATTCGCTGAAATTTGGTATATTAAGTTCTTATTGGGTAGCCAATCTCTCCACTGAAAATAATAAATATGGGTCCATATTTTCGGATAGCCCCCATTACCCGCATTTTTAGACCGAATTCGCTGAAATTCGGTACTTTGAGTTCTTAGTGGGTAGCAAATCTCTATACTAAAAATTATAAATATAGGTCATTTTTTCGGGTATCCCCCTTATAAGGGTACCCCCTAATTTTCGGTATTTTGGGGTTCTTGAGCGCGTTTTTCAACCGAATTTGCTGTAATTTGGTATTTTGTAGTCGTATATGGTAACAAATCTCCCTACCAAAAATTATTAATATTCACCCCTTTTTAGGGGTAGTCCCCATATAACCACCTTTTTATACCCTTCACCACACTGTGGTACAGGGTATTATGTCTTTGTGCATATGTTTGTAACAGGCAAAAGGAAACGAGCTAGACATATGGTTCCTTTTGAGAATATGCATAGAATCAGTTTCTAAGTCGATTTATGCATGTCCGTCCGTCCGTCTGTCTGTCTGTCCATGTTAAATTGTAAACAAAGTACTGGTCGCATTTATGATCCGAATTGAATGAGATTTGGCATAGGTCACCTATTCGGAACAAGGACGAACCCTATTGAAATAGGGAAAAATCGGTTCAGATTTAGATATATCTCTATATTTAACCGATTTAATGTAAACTGTCCCTATATAACTTTCGATTTGCACGAAATTTGGTACAGCGTAATCATTTAGGTCCAGAATGATGTCTGCCAAGTTTCGTGAAAATCGGTCCAGATTTAGATATAGCTCCCATATATAGTTTCATCCGATTTCATGTAAATGGTGCCCCAAGGTTCCTATATATCTTTCGATTTGCACGAAATTTGGCATAACTTACTTAATTGGGCCTAGAATGATGTCTTCCAAGTTTCATGAAAATCGGTCCTGATTTAGATATAGCTCCCATATATAGTTTCGTCCGATTTCATGTAAATGGTGCCCCAAGACCCTATATATCCTTCGATTTGACCGAAATTTGGCATAACGTACTGAATTGAGTTTAGAATGATGTCTGCCGAGTTTCGAGAAAATCGGTCCAGATTTCTATATAGCTTCCACATACAGTTTCTTCCGATTTCATGTAAATGGTGCACCAAGGAACCAATAGGAACAAAACGTTCTGAAATTAGTATAACCTTAATATTTGGATTGAGATTCAATGTATAGTTTCGCCCGATTTCAAATAATTTAGGCATCATACTCTTCATGTTAGTCAGATTGACATCAAATTTTGCACAATGTACAAAATTGAGCATAGAATTACGTAGTTGTGTTTTCTAGAAGTACAGACATAGCCAACGGATAACCTGTTTATATTTGTTTGAAGACGATTTACATACTTTATGGATAGATCTAGGTAGATTCACATATAGATAATTATCACATATTTTATTTCATCCAATTTCATGTTATTAGTCCCGTTTAATATACCCATAGTGGTGAAGGGTATCACCGCCCGACTTTACTACTTTCCTTACTGGTTTATATTAAAATAGTTATCTGATTTTTTCGTGTGTTGGTGTTAGGTAGTCGTTACGGGGAACAGTAATTTTTTACCCTACAAGGACGTTTTAGCCATCTGTTGTGAGCATTCCGCCTTCTAAAGATATTGTGATAAAAAAAACTCATCTCCTCAATATACTGATACCTCCTGAAGGAATGAATTAAGATAAACAATTAAAATATTAGGTTCAAAATTGGCTTATACTGGTCATTAATTAGGCATAGCCCTCATATAATGACATCCCCAAATATTCACTATTTCCTACACTAAGTTATCAATATTTGTCCTCTACCATGCGTTATCAGTATCAGTCCACTTTTTGGATCTTACAGATATTAGGAAAAGTCCCCATTAAAAATTGCTGAAATTTGTATTTGGTGTACAAAATGGTTTACACAAATCGGTTTGTAGAGTTATCGGTATATGCCCACTTTTTGGTATGTTCCCTATATTTTCATTGCATGTATCTGTCAGTACAACTATGGTGGAGGGTATCCAAAGTTCGGCCCGGCCGACCTTAACGCTTTTTCACTTGTTTATATTAATATAATTATCTGTTTTTTCCGCGTTTTGGGTTTGGTTCTAACACTCTGTTGTAATCATTTCACCTGCGAAGGATATCGTGAAAAAAACTAGAACGTACGGTTCGATAATGAACTATAACCCGTATTTAGACCTAACGCCTGTGAGGGAGGTACCAGAAGGAGTGGACCAATGTTCCCCATCTTCGAACTTGAACTAAGTTTGGAAGATGGCCAAAGTTTGGATGAAATCGAAATTTTCTGAAACAAATTTGATCCAAAGAAACATGGATCTAGAACCATTTTAACCGTGTCAAAGTGTATATGCCCTCATTATCCATAAAGCTGAGAGAATAATTGTCCATTAAAAATTTCTGAAATTTGTTTTATAGTTTACATTGTTGTTTATATAACCGGTTTGTGGAAATGTCAAT
>NW_026873137.1:0-14203 GCF_032173495.1 Musca vetustissima | reverse complement strand
TTCGTTACAAACAATAAATATTTACGCAGTGCAAAGGTTCAAAGTCTAAACTAAATAATGTTGCACAGTGAATCAAAACAAAACAACAAGGATTAACGATAGGATAATAATGTAATAATGACTTATACTAATGTTTTTTTCCCTTCTTATGAATATTTAATGGAGAAATAATAAAATATCTTGCTACACATTACATTTTACCAAGTCTCTAGAATTAGGTACAAAGAAGGTAAACGTAAAATGGTAGTTGTGCAGGGCATTGTATGCGTCCATATATAGTTTCGTCTGATTTTAAAATAGATCACCACAGTCGCAATGCTTGTCCGATTGAGAAACAAATTTGTACCCAATTGAAGTTAGAATGACGTGTAAATGCTAATACCCGTTACCGTTATATAGGAGCTATACCAAAAAGAAAACCGATATACCACATTTGTATTATCAAACATGCTAGGAGTAACATTAATTTCAGTACAGTACACAATGAGCCAGAGATCCTATTTTTTGGCAATAATTAGAGCAGTGGTTTATGAAATAAATAAATGTCGGATAGAAAGATCGAAGAAGACGATTTTGCAAGAAATTATGTTTGAAGACGTTTTAAAGAGCAATGGCCACTGAAATCAGATTTTGAAAGTCAATTAATACAAACTGGCGCATTAAATATTTATATTTATTTGCAGTATTTAATGTCTTAAAACTATAGTATACCTTAACTACATTTGAACTATAGCCAATTTGGTTGAAAATGTGGTCTAAATCTCCAAGCTTCCGAATAATGGAGATCCGTTTATATGGGGCCTACCCCGTAAGCTAAGTCAATATAGATAGTTTTGTAACGAAGATTGCAAATCAAATGGGGACTCAAAATACTAAATTATAGGTAATTTGGTTGAAAATCGCGAAAAAAATCGCAAAAAAACAACATTAGAGGGATACTGTTATATGGTATTTCTGATAAGAATAATAGGGCATATTCTTATCAGAAATGATTAATTTTGGTGATACGAACCCACAATACAAATTACAGCTCACTTGGTTGAATTTGAAATTTTAATTCCAATTTAATAATCAGCGGGCTATGTCAGTAAAAGTTAATTTTGATTTTTTATTAAATTTTTAAAGTTAATTTTCAACGGCTATTTTGTTATTATTGACAATAACTCTTAAGTTTATGAGCGGTCGCAAAATTCTGCACAGAGAGTATATAAAATCATAGATTGGTTTTACAACCATTAAAATATACTCTGACACAGTTTGGCACTCTGTTGTGTAACACATTTTTTTTTGGAAAAAACGTATTTATAACTTTTAGGTTATCCTCAAATATCTAATAATTTTCACTTTCATTATAATCGGCAGTTCCATATGTGTAATTGGCCTTCATTTCATGTATATATTTTGACGCATGTCATTGTTATATAACATTTTTCAAATGTAATTTATTTCACAAAAATATGAAATTTTGACTTTTGACCTCATATCATATGTATACCTTGACCCACAATGTTATAAAATGTGATTGGTGGAAACCTCAAAATCTCCAATGCAAAATTTGATCTCAATATGCAAACGCTAGTTATTTAATATAAGTTAGTCCGATTTTATGAAAATGGTGCACAAACTCCCAAATATTTGTCCGATTGAGATAAAATTTTGCACAGCGTAGATTGATGTATGCGATGTATTGTTCAAATCAATTCAGATGAAGATATAACCCCTATACATAGTTTCGTCCGATTTTATGGGAATGATGCACCAAACTCTCAATATTAGTTCGATAGAGAAAAAAAAATTTGCACAGCGTACTAAATTAGGTCCAAATTATGTATAGCTCCCTTATACTCCCAAATTTTGTCCGGTTGAGACATAATTTTGCATAGTTTCATCGGATTTAAGGTAAATGGTGCACCAAACTCGCAATATTTTTCCGACTGAGAAAAAATTTTGCGTACTGAAGTAGGTCCATATTGATGTATGCGAAGTTTTGTAGAAATCGGTTCAGAATTAAATATAGCTCTCATATATAGTTTCCTCCGTTTCGTGCACCAAACTCCCAATATTTGTCCAATTGACATAACATTTTGTACAGCATACTGAATTAAATCTGTTGAGATTAAAATGTAGCGACCTTATATAATTTTGCTCGATTTCATACAAATGTTACACCAAAAAATTTAAGTCTGCCGCTCTTCCTATGTTGCTATGTCTATTGTATCTAAATGAAGGGTATCATATAGTCGGCCCGTCCGACATTTGATCTATCCTTACTGGTTATATATTCACGTACAACCAGTGTGTGAAGCAGTCTGGTCAGACGGGGCCGACGTAGTATTTGAAGTTCAAACTGGATAACACTTTTTACGGTAGCCCCAAGTACCTCTCAAATATAGGTATTTGAGCTTTCACCCGAATTGACTATAATTCTATATTTTGAAATATCATTAGATAGAGGATTTATAAAAAAAACATTTTTGTAATTTTTGCTCGTAACTTACATTATTTAATGCAGCTGTTCTGTGTAAATAACCCTGTACGGTATTATTTTTATTTTGTGGCATTGAAAGTATCCTTCATTTCCGCAGTGTCATTGGTTTACTATAATAAAAACAAAAAACTAGTGAGGAAAGTAGTAAAGTCGGACTGGGCCGACTAAATGATACACTTCACCACTTTAGGGAAGGAACATTGACAGGAAAATGAACGAACTTAAAAATGCGATCTTTATCTATAAGTAAACCGATTAACATCTACCTTTACACATACCATTCTTTACGCACGCTATTATTAATTTATATTAATTTCAGTACGTTTAGCTAATCGGCCTAGCTATGGGTCTTTAGTACACCATTTACTTATATTCGGACGAGCTGTATATGTAAATCTGAACCAATATAAGAAAATTTGACGAAAGGTTATAGTAACTTCAGTACATTGTACAAAAAAAGCTCCAATATATATTGGAGCTATATATAAATCCGAACCGATTTTCACGAAACTTAGCACACATCATTCTGGACCCAATTCAGTACCCTATGCCAAATTTCGTACAAATCGAAAGATATATAGGGACTTTGGAGACCCATTTACTTTCAATAGGACGAAAATATATATGGGAGCTATATCTAAATCTGGATCGATTTTCACGAAACTTAGCACACACCATTCCAGACTTAATTTAGTACGCTGTGCCAAATTTCATGCAAATCGAGAGACTTCGGTGCACCATTTACATAAAATCGGACGAAAATATATATGGGAGCTATATCTAAATCTGAACCGAATTTTCCCAATTTCAATAGGGTTCGTCATTGGGTCAAATAAGTGACTTGTGCCAAGCTTCATCCAAATCGGATCATTAATGCGACCTGTACTTTTTTAAAATTTTACATCTACAGACGGACAGACGGACGGACATGCATAAATCGACTCAGAAAGTGATTCTATGCATATTCTCAAAAGAAACCATATGTCTATCTCGTTTCCTTTTGCCTGTTACAAACATATGCACAAAGACATAATACCCCGTACCACAGTGTTGTGAAGGGTATAACTAGAAAATATCTACACAATGAGCCATTACTAATATGTGTACGAGTGTATGTAGATAACGACAAACAAGTGTTTGTTATGACCAAAACACACTCACACAAAGTGATACCTAAACCAATAAATGTATTCTTATTATTATCGCTATCTTGCTATTTCTACATCAGACAATGTGTACTTTATTTGAAAATTATACCACCTTCCATTTTTTATTTAAACAATCCTGCCGCTACTGATGTTGATGAAAAATTAGCTATATTCGAAAAGGAGAGTTTGGTGACGGGAATGTGTTGGTGTTATAGTAATGTTCATGAAAATATCCGTTGCGGTCCGGTCCTGTTGTTTCGAAGCTGACTGGTTGAAGCTATGGTTATGATGACTAAGCATCAATAGGTTTTATCTGGTTAAATACCAAAGCAAAGATGATGTTGTTGCTGTAGTTTATCTTGTTTTCCATTGCAATATAGATGATAATGATTATGGCAATCTACATTAGTTACTGGTTTTGTTTTGGCTCCGGTAAATGAATCTACTAACACAAGCCAGGAAACTAGAAAAACAACAATAAAACGGAAGACGAAAGTAGCAGCGATAGCTGCTGCAAAGTTCAGTTTTGCGATAACTAACGTTCTTTATTTGCCATTACTCTGCATATTGTTGTTGCCACAAATGAAAGGAGTGGATATAATGGACAGAATGGGGCTGTTGCTGCGGCCCAAGTACTTTCTCCTTGAATTTGTGATGTCCTTTGTTTCTATTTTCATAAGCAAATTGCATACGAAGGATAAAGTTGAGAGATGGATGAATGGTCAACAGCAGCTGCTGTTGTCCACCGCAAAGACCTGCAGCAAAAACTTTAAAGAAACTTAGCACTAGTGGTAGCTATTTTTGTTATCTGTTGCATTGAGTTTTTTTTTGTTTTCTAGTAAGAAAGGGTAGTAATAATAACAGCAATGAGAAGTGAAAAACTTCGTATTATTTTATTTATATAAAGCTTAATACCGCTGTTATAGGCATTATTCTCAATATTAAGATGTACCAATTTATACTCTAACCATTAAGGAAAATAGTAATGTCGAACGGGGCCGACTATATGATACACTTCACCACTTTGGGTATATTCTACATATGAATCCTAACAGACGTCGCATTTTTTAAGGACCATCAAGATGAAATTGGATCAATAAACATTTCATTCTGCAACCCATACTAAATCTTTCATTTGATCAGCTATAGAGTTGCGTCTTACAATGGGACAAAATTATGTAAATCGATTTAAAGCAAACATGAATCGGACACCCGTTGATTATTTGGATTTCAATATGTTGTGCATAATTTTCTTATGTTATAGTAACTTCAGTACGTTGTGCGACGAAAATGTATATGGGAGCTATATCTCAATCTGAACCGATTTTCACGAAACTTAGCAAACATCATTCTACGCTTAATTAAGTATGCCGTGCCAAATTTCGTTCAAATCGAAGCATATATAGAAGTTTTGTTATAACATTTACCTTAAATCGGACGAGTTAATTAAATCTGAACCGATTTTCAAGAAATTTAACACATATCATTTTAGACCTAATTCAGTACGCTATTCCAAATTTCGTGCTAATCGAAAGATACATAGGGACTTTGGTGTACCATTTACATTAAATCTTAAGAAAATATATATGGGATCTATATCTAAATCCGAACCGATTTAGATATAGATCAAATCATCAAATCAAAAAAATCTTTGACGCCTATAAGTTTGAGAATCATTCTTGCCGTCACTTGATGCTGACACAATAAATCGGCTATATCTTCAAGAGTTCTTGAGATTTTCACATGAAATTTTGTAGAGATGTTTTTGAATTAATGTAGATTCGAATTAAATCTTTTAAAGAAAGACCACAGATCTGTATAAAAATCACAGTTGTCAATAAAGACCAAATGGTCTGTATGTAGGACATAGTGGTTTATATAGTCAAATTGGTATGTATAGAGACCGCAGGCCTTTATATAGAGGCCTGTGAATAGACCAATTGGATGTGTAAAGATACGACTGGTCTGTTCAAAGACATAAGTCTGTGTAATTCTTTAAATTTTAACAACAATCGACATTGATTAAATTTCTGCTAATGAATTTGTTGTAAAATAATCAATGTGTAATTTAGTAGTACCTATACTCTTCCAATCGGTATATTCTTTATAAAAGTTTGCTCATTATAGAATTGACTGTTGTTCCCGATTTTCAATATTTTTAGTACACATTTTCCATTCGAAATTTTGTATTTTGGCTCATAATTCGGTAGAAATTAATATTATAAAAAATCTAAGAGTCAGCGCATTCCAAATACGCTGAATATGTCATGCAAAAATAAATCTATTGTACTTTTTTCAATCGTATGTCGGTGGCATTTCCTTGTCATAATCAAGACATTTGATGTTAAAATAGGATTTGAAATTTCGCCCAAGAATGCAAAAAAGGAATTTTTGTTATCCATATTATACGGGCATGTTCTGGCATTCACTTCAACGGCAGAAGTGTATCGAACACACGCCGAGGTGTTCTGTAACACACTTTACACACATTTGAGGTGTATTCTTTACACTTACATTTCCATAGTGGGAGTCGGGTGTATTCCTGTTTTTTCATATAAAAGAACATCTTTTTTGGAATAAAAAACGCACATGATGATAGATTGGTATGTTATTATTGCGTATAATTTGATTAAAATCACAAAATGAACATGAAACACCATTAAAAACAAATTTTAAATAGATACTTGAATTTTCTTCAACTGAATTTCTTGCTTGACACAAACAGCTGATTTGATGTAAGGCCGAAAAAGATAGGGTTACCAAATGTTCCCCCTAAATCAATCAACAATTTAATGATATTACAGAGGTTTCATACATATATTTTATGTTGCGAATAATAAAATATTAAAAAATAATAATAAAATTGTCGTTAGAATTAACGAAATTACTAAAAAATTACAGAAGCAATGCTAAAAACGAATACAGTTTATATTGTATGGCAACAATATTTCTGCAAAGTACCATGCCGACGTTTATTTTTGTCGCAGTTCAAAATTTCAATTCACGTGAGAAGCAGAACAGGAGGTAGCTTCTGAGTTGAAGTGTATGTGTAATGTGAAAAGAACACACCGTGAGTTCCAGAACATACCCGATTGCTTTAGTCGGACCACTATTGGGAGTTTGGTGCACTATTTACATGAAATCGGACGAAACTATGCCAAATTTCATACAAATCGGATCATAAATGCGATCTGTACTTTGTTAACAAAAATACATGGACGGACGGACATGCATATATCGACTCAGAAAGTGATTCTATGCATATTCACAAAAGGAACCATGGGTCTATCTCGATTATTTTTGCCTGTTACATACATATGCACAACGACACAATACCCTGTACCACAGTGCGGTGAAGGGTATAAAAAGGTGGTTATAAGGGGACCACCCCTAAAAGGAGGCGAATATTAGTAATTTTAAGGAGGGAGGTTTGTTACCATATACGACTACAAAAAACCAAATTACAAAGAATTTGGTTGAAAAACGCGTTCAAGAACCCCAAAATACCGAAAATTGGGGGGTACCCTTATATGGGGGCTACCCGAAAAAGTGGACCTATATTTATTATTTTTAGTGGAGATATTTGCTACCTAATAAGAACTCGATGTACTAAATTAAAGTCAATTCGGTCGAAAAATACGATCAGAACCCCCAAAATACCAAAAATTTGGGAGTACCGTTATATGTGGACTACCAGAAAAACTGGAACTATATTTATAATTTTTAGTGGAATAATTTGGTACACAATAAGAACCGAATGTACAAAATTTCAGAGAATTCAGTTATAAAACGAGCCCAAGAACCCCAAAATACCGAAAACTGGGGGTACCTTTATATAAGGGCTACCCGAAAAAGTGAACCTATATTTATAATTTTTTGAGGGGACATTTAGTACCCAATAAGAACCCAATGTACCAAATTTCAGCGTATTCGGTTGAAAAACGCGCCCACGAACCCCAAAATACCGAAAATTGGGGGGTACCCTTATATGGGAGCTATGCCTAAACGTGGACCGATTTTCTCCAATTTCAATAGGGTTCGTCCTTGGGCCATTAAGTGACCTGTGCCAAATTTCACCCAGATCGGATCATAAATGCGACCTGTACTTTGTTAACAAAAATACATGGACGGACGGACATGCATAAATCGACTCAGAAAGTGATTCTATGCATATTCTCAAAAGGAACCATGGGTCTATCTCGATTATTTTTGCCTGTTACAAACATATGCACAAAGACATAATACCCTGTACCACAGTGTGGTGAAGGGTATAAAAACGAATACAGTTTATATTGTATGGCAACACGATTTCTGCAAAGTACCATGTCGACGTTTCTTTTTGTCGCAGTTCAAAATTTCAATTCACGTGAGAAGCAGAACAGGAGGTAGTTTCTGAGGTGAAGTGTATGTGTAAAGTGAAAAGAACACACAGTGATTTCCAGAACATACCCGATTTTCTTATACGAAGCCTAAAACCATAAAACAAGTCCAATTTTTCGGTATATCCTATTACCCTTTGGTTCATGAATGTTCTTAGTCTTCAGGCAACAGACTGTATACAAAGAGTTATTTGAACACTTATTTCCGTTCCACAATGTATGAACAATTATTTTCGGTTTCTTGAAGGGTTCGTTGGGGATTGTTTCATGAATGTTTTCTTCAACACAAAAGCATGTTGTTTCTAAATGTAACATTTGTTATAGAGGGGTAATTTTGAACAAAATTAAATCATAAAACGCAAACAATAATTAAAGCATTCAATATAAGTGGTTTTTGTTGTAACGTTTTGTACTTCTTATTCTCGTCAATAGGGCAATATGTATAAAGTTTCGTTAATTAAGCATAACATTCTAAGGAAATATAATAAACTGGATTTGAAAATTATTTAAATATTTATTAATTAAACAATAAATTAAATTTGGAAAAGATCGGTTAATATTTGGGGGATGAAATGGACCAACACCTTTATTTCTCTCTGATTTTCTGGTCGCTCCAGGGGCCCTAATTATGGCCCAAACACCGCGAATTTTATAGCTCCCATATATATTTTCGTCCGATTTTAGGTAAATGGTGCAACAAAGTCCCTATATATCTTTCGATTTGCACGAAATTTGGCACAGCGTAATGAATTAGGTCTAGAATGATGAGAGTTAAGTTTCCTGAAATCTTTGAAATCGGTTCAGATTAAGATATAGCTTCTTTTAGTATAGGTTGAACAATGTCATGTTAATGGATCCAATTTCATTTTACCGGTCCTTTAAAAATGTCACGTCTTTTAGGATTCATCTGTTGAATATACCCTAAAGAGGTGAAGGGTATATCATACTTTACTACTTTCCTTACTGTTTTTTTTTTTTTTTTTTTTTTGAGTCGATCTACAGCCCACAATTGAAAGACCTACATCATAAAAAAAACTCACGGTAAAGAGAATCCCTCGTCTACTGAATATTAGTAATATTTGTTGACCTTTAGTCGGGTTTCAAGAGGGTGCAAATAACTGAAAGTTAGATTTTCGTGGAGGTTGTGTAGGGTATTATATGGTCGGCCCCGTCCGACTATACTGCTCCGCTAATTGGTTTTGAATTTTTAATTAAAAATACTTGCACAAATGCTGTGGTTTTCTTAAGTACTATTTTCTACATGTTAATTAAATGTATTTGTTAATAAAATTTTAATAAAAGGAAACACTTAAGACAAATGGAATTATATATAACAAAACCTAAATTTGCAAAATTAAAAACGATTTATTTTCTTTATTTAATCTTCTAAAAAATTTATTAATTGTCTACAGCCTAACCTTTTCCTATTTACAGTGTGAATTCGGTTTGGGTACCAGCGTTATGTACAATCTTCTCCATAATAAACCACAACAACTTATGTTATTGGTACCGTCTGTACAACAGTAGCAGAAGTGGCAAAAATTTGGAATTTTATTGTGGTAAGTAATCGGAATGAATGGATGAATTGTTCATGGATTCAAGTTTAACCTCCTTGTGTAATATTTATACCCTAAACCAAAAGGAAACGAGATAGACACATGGTTGCTTTTGAGAATATGCATATAATTACTTTCTGAGTCGATTTATGAATGTCCGTCCGTCTGTCCATGTTAAATTGTAAACAAAGTACAGGTCGCATTTATGATCCGAATTGGATGAAATTTAACACAGCTCATTTATTTGTCCCAAAGAAACCCCCAATTGAAATTAAACGGTTCATATTTACATATAGCTACCAAATACAGTTTCGACCGATTTGAAGTAATTGAAATCGGTTTATTGAAATCGGTTCAGATTTAGATATAGCTCTCATAATAAGGAAAGTAGTAAAGTCGGATATGATAACCTTCACCACTTTGGGTATATTCAACAGATGAATCCTAATAGACGTCGCATTATAGACCTAATTCAGTACGCTGTGCCAAATTTCGTGCAAATCGAAAGTTTTATTGGGACTTTGGTACACAATTTACGTTAAATCGGACGAAAATATATATAGGAGCTATATCTAAATCTGAACCGATTTTTCCCAATTTCAATAGGGTTCGTCCTAGTATCGATTCATTTTTTATACCCTACACAACTATGTTGTCAGGGTATTATAGCTTTGTGCAGCCCCAAGAGTTTGTAACGCCGCGAAATATTGGTCCTAGACCTACCTCTAAGTATACCAATCGTCATATCTCAACTAGCTGAGTCGATCTAGACATGTGTGTCCGCCCGTCCGTCTGTCCATTATAATTTGTAAACACGATACAGGCCACAGTTATGGACCAATCTTCACGAAATTTTGCATGAAGGATGGTTTCTGGCCAATGAAGACCCCTATTGTTTTTGGTAAAGATCGGGTAATATTTTTGTCGGGTTTTCTGTTCGCTCCAGAGGTCGTAATTATGGCCCGAACATCGTGAAATTTTACATGGAGTAGGGGGTCGGGCCAAAGAATGAGCATGCCTGTTTTGATAAAGATCGGCCAATATTTAGCGGGTCAAATGGACCCTGACTTTTGTGTGAAAAATTACAAAATTTGTATTCTATGGCGTATGTATTAACTCCCGAAGAACATAGACCCAAGAAGATGATAGTATATTCAAGAGGAGTAGTTGACCTTTAAATTGATACCATTTATATGGTCGTATGTACTTGGATATTTAAATATTTACAGGTTCTTACGTATACAGATATTATTTAGTAACCCATTATCACACTAGAGGGCTGAAATATAGCTCTGATAGCTTTGAAATTTTCCATGAGGATCCATGTATGGTCAAGGACAACACCTATAATTTTCGCTGATGATCAGATAATAATTTTGGGATGAACTGGACCGAGAACTTAATTTTTTGTATTATTTCGAGTCGATCTATAGGCCACAATTGAAAGCCTAACATCGCAAGACAACCCACGGTGAAGGGAATATGGCCAAGAAATTAGAAGGGTTGTTCTCAATATTAGTAATATTGATTGACCTCTAATCGGTCAAGAGTGTGGAAATATATCGAAATATTGCCCATGCTCAGAATATAGAACCACAGAAAGTTAGATTTTCGTGGAAGTTCTGTAGGGTATCATATGGTCGGCCCCATCCGACTATACTGCTCCGCTCACTGGTTTAAAATTTAATATCGATTGATATTATCGGAAAAATAAAATAGGCTAGGTTTTGACAATACGCCAATATAATTTGCGCTCCTTTTCGGTTTTGTGTTTGGTTTTGGGACACGTTCGACATGTTCCCAGGGGCTGTATTATGTACCTATGAAACTTTTCAGTGAAAAATATTTTTTTATAAAACTACGTAATATTTTTCACTGAAAAGTTTCATAGATACATAATCCAGCCCCTGGGAACATGTCGAACGTGTCTCGTTTGAACTACAGCAACACAAAAAAATTAAATATTGAGTTCATATTGTTGAGGATTTCCTTAGGGATTCGAAAATAAGCTTTCTAAATTAATTCAAAAGCTTCCACACCAACTGGACCTTGGAACTATCTTGTCTTTCACTTGTATTTGTCGAATTGGCATTTGTTGTTTGAATCAATAGTTCTGCGCCTTCGTGCTTTTATTAATATTTTCTTTTTAATATGTTATTTGTTTCATCTTTATATTTTTGAAAAATGTCAACAAACACAAAATCTGCCGTAATTTTCATTCCCAAATAGCAGTGGAAAATTGCCGATAATGTCAATATCAATCGATAGTTTAAAATGAAACATCGAAACAATCTAATGTTTGGAATATCGATGTTTTTACAGCTCTAGTCCTTGGGCCAAATAAGTGACCTGTGCCAAAATTCATCCAATTCGGATCATAAATGCGACCTGTACTTTATTTACAATTTAAGATGGACAGACAGTCGAACAGTCGGACAGGCGGACGAACGGACATGCATAAATCGACTTAAAAAGTGATGGGTTTATCACGTTTCCTTTTGTCTGTTACAAACTTATGCACAAAGACATAATACCCTGTACCACAGTGTGGTGAAGGGTATAATTATAAACAAATGCAAGTCGCATTTATTATCCGAATGAGATGAAATTTGGCACAGATTATTTATTTGCCCCAAAAACGTACCCTATTGAAATTGGAGAAGATTGGTTCAGATTTGGATAGAACTTCCATATATATTTTGCAGTTTAGATTGACACAATATTATGCACAATGTATCGGAATGTGTCTACAATAACGTTTGGTAAGTTTGGATGAAATTGGTTCAGATTGAGGTGAAGCTTCCATACATATTTTCGTCCGATTTAAGGTGAATGGTGCGCCAAACTATTCATGTTTGTTCAATTAACACCCGATTTGCACAACGTTCTAAAGTTAATATATCCTAACATGTAATTAGTTAGGGTATTAAATTGAGCCTAGAATATTGCGTTTTGTAAAAATTGTTGATGGGATATCCTTATATGGGGGCTATACCTACATACGAAAATGTTTAAATTCATCAAAGAATTTTTTGCTGATCAAGAATATATACTTTATAAGGTCGGAAATGAATATTTCCATGAGTTATAAAAGGACAAATAAATTTAATAAATCCTACATACTATGGTAGGGTTAAGGTGGCTCACATATAGACACAGATCACATATTTAATTTAGTCCAATGTCATGTTAATGATGCTTAAAAATACGATGTCTGTTAGGATGTATCTCTTGAATATGACAAAAGCGGTAGAGGGTACATACAGTCGGCCACGTCCGACTTTTCTCCTTCCCTTACTGGATTGTTTTTTTATGAAAATATATTATAAAAAATTCTGTGGTATGTAGTTTCTCAACATTTTCACAGAACTTTCATGCACAAAACACACAAATCATAGACAGAAAATAACAAAGAAATTTATCTTGAGTAGTATTAAGATTTATAGCTTTCGTTATGTCTATGGCAAAAAATTAAAAAGAAATCAAATTCAAAGTTAAAAAATTTAGGAAAAAGGAATACTGATAAAGAGTTGAATATTATTTTTGGGTATAACGTATCCTTCAAACTGTCCACAAATTATGGGCGTGGACGGCCAATTTTTTTGAAATCATGTGTCGAATCCTCAAAATAAAGAGTATTATGTCGGGAATGTATCAGAAAGCGAGCCAATATTGGCTATTTTTCAAAAAAAAAGATTTTGCTCCGATGCGATTTAAAGCAAATAAAAAGTAGTTCAAGACCGGGTGAATTGTTTATATCATCCACCTTGCGATGTGCTTTAAAATAACAAAAAGTCGCTTTTTGTGGAAAGTGCATTAACTGTATTGCTAGTGTCTTTTTTTGTTTGTAAAATTAAATAACAAATTACATGCATTCAGGTTGGAGAACTCGGGCTAGGAACTTAATCGTATCGAAAATTCAATGAACGTTTCCTTAAACTTTTTAAGATCATCATTTTCGTCTAAATCGGACAATCCTCGGTAAGTTTGTGCACCGTGTTTGAATCGAAGGAAGTTGTTGGAGCTATATCTATCTATGATTCGATTTCAATGAAACTTAACACACTCTATGTTAGAACAATTCTATAAATTACGACAAATTTTGCATCAAAAAGACAAACCGTGGTAGTTTAGTTTACATGAATCTGAACCGATTGTTTCTAATTTCAATAGAGTTTGTCCTTGGGCTAAATAAATGAGCTGTGCCAAATTCGGATCATAAATGCGACCTGTACTTTGTTTATTACAAACATATGCACAAAGGCATAATACCCTGTACCACATGGTGAAGGGTGTAATTGGGGCTTATGGGAACTATCTCTATAAGGTGGCGAATATTAATATTAATATTTTTGGTAGGGAGATTTATTACAGGTGTTGGTTTGAAAGCGCGCTCAAGAGAAACCCCAAAATACCAAAAATCTGAGGTTCCCATAAATGCTACCACGAAAAAATGATTCTATATTGAGAATTTTTGTGGAAAATATATCTCATACACATAAAACCCACTGTAAATTACAGCGAATTTGGTTGTACAACGCACTCAAGAACCCCCAAATCTCATAAATATGGGGCTGACAAAAGGTGGACCTATATTTATCATAGTATGGATATTTGGTACCCAAGAAAGAG
>NW_026873136.1:0-142599 GCF_032173495.1 Musca vetustissima | reverse complement strand
TAAATCACACTCACTCAAACAGAGACAGACACACAAACGTACATATATACACACTCGCATATGTCGAGGAGTCTTAAGAGGTTATACTTATGCACGAGTGCTCTAAAAACTATCAAGTAATCAATTTCTCCACAAGAAAAGAGCACACACACACACTCACTACCACGACAGAAGGAAACGGAAATGAATGTTGAAGTTTTTCAAAGCGCCAATCAATCGACTGCATTTGGGCGGCATACACGAATGTGAGTGTGCGAGGCAAAGTTTCGTTAAGTATTAACACATATATCACGAGATCTCATATCTTTGACAAGAGTAGCAAAGTCAATGGCAAAAGTTCGGTACTAACAAAAGTGAACTGAATGATTGACATGTGTTGCTGCTGTCTAATTTTGTAGAGCCCACCGAAATGAGTCATATCAAATAAAGACTCTCTAATCGACCTCTATTACGGTTAGCCCTGGGAGGTGGTAAAAAAATATCGAAACAATCTGTAAACGACAACAATATGTTAAAAGTTGCTCCTTTTTCCGCAGTTTTTTTATACCCTTCACCACACTGTGGTACAGGGTATTATGTCTTTGTGCATATGTTTGTAACAGGCAAAAGGAAACGAGATAGACACATGGTTCCTTTTGAGAATATGCATAGAATCACTTTCTAAGTCGATTTATGCATGTCCGTCCGTCTGTCTGTCTGTCTGTCTGTGCATGTTAAATTGTAAACAAAGTACAGGTCGCATTTATGATCCGAATTGGATAAAATTTGGCACAAGTCACTTATTCGGCCCAAGGACGAACCCTATTGAAATTGGGAAAAATCGGTTCAGATTTAGATATAGCTCCCATATATATATTTTACCGATTTAATGTAAACGGTCCCTATATATCTTTCGATTTGCACGAAATTTGGTACAGCCTAATCATTTAGGTCTATAATGATGTATGCCAAGTTTCGAGAAAATCGGTCCAGATTTAGATATATAGTTTCGTCCGATTTCATGTAAATGGTGCCCCAAAGTCTCTATATATATTTCGATTTGTACGAAATTTGGCATAACGTACTGAATTGAGCCTAGAGTGATGTCTGCCAAGTTTCGAGAAAATCGGTCCAGATTTAGATATAGCTCCCATATATAGTTTCGTCCGATTTCATGTAAATGGTGCCCCAAAGTCCCTATATATCTTTCGATTTGCACGAAATTTGGCATAACGTACTGTATTGAGCCTAGAATGATGTCTGCCAAGTTTCGTGAAAATCGGTCCTGATTTAGATATAGTTCCCATATATAGTTTCGCCCGATTTCATATAAATGGTGCACCAAAGTCCCTATATATCCTTCGATTTGGACGAAATTTGGCATAACGTACTGAATTAAGCCTAGAGTGATGTCTGTCAAGTTTCGAGAAAATCGGTCCAGATTTAGATATAGCTCCTATATATAGTTTCGTCCGATTTCATGTAAATGGTGCCCCAAAGTCCCTATATATCTTTCGATTTGCACGAAATTTGGCGTAACGTACTGAATTGAGCCTAGAATGATGTCTGCCAAGTTTCGTGAAAATCGGTTCTGATTTATATATAGCTCCCATATATAGTTTCGGCATAACGTACTGAATTAAGCCTAGAGTGATATATAGTCTGTCATGTAGTTCGCTATATATCTTTCGATTTGCAAAATTTGGCATAACGTACTGAATTGAGCCAGATTTGTCTGCCTTGTTTCGTGAAAATCGATATATAGCTCCTATATATAGTTTCGTCCGATTTCATGTAAATGGTACCCCAAAGTCCCTATATATCTTTCGATTTGCACGAAATTTGGCGTAACGTACTGAATTGAGCCTAGAATGATGTCTGCCAAGTTTCGTGAAAATCGGTTCTGATTTAGATATAGCTCCCATATATAGTTTCGTCCGATTTCATATAATTGGTGCACTGAAGTCCCTATATATCCTTCGATTTGCACGAAATTTGGCATAACGTACTGAATTGAGCCTAGAGTGATGTCTGCCAAGTTTCGAGAAAATCGGTCCAGATTTCTATATAGCTCCCATATATAGTTTCGTCCGATTTCATGTAAATGGTACACCAAAGTCGCTATATATCTTTCGATTTGCACGAAATTTGGCATAACGTACTGAATTGAGCCTAGAGTTATGTCTGCCTTGTTTCGTGAAAATCGGTCCAGATTTAGATATAGCTCCCTTTTAATATAGATTTACTTTAAGTAATTGACGCACCAAGGAACCAATAGGCTGATAGGAACAAAACGTTCTGAAATTAGTATAACCTAACCTGTGACAAGTTTTTTTTTTTTGAAATCGCTTAATATTTGGATAGAGCTTCCATATATATTTTCGCCCGATTTCAAGTAAATTGTTAGTCAGTTTGACATCAATTTTTGCACAACTTACAAAATTGAGCATAGAATTACGCAGTTGCGTTTTCTAGAATTACAGACATAGCCCAACGGATGACCTATTTATATTTGTTTGAACTCGATTTACATACTTTATGGATAGATCTAGGTAGATGCACATTTACATAAATATCACATATTTTATTTCATTCAATTTCATGTTAATAATCCTGTTTAATATACCCATAGTGGTGAAGGGTATCATATAGTCGGCACCGTCCGACTTTACTACTTTCCTTACTGGTTTTCTGATGTTCTTGTGTTGAGTTTTTTCTTTTCTTTCCCAGTTTCCTGTTATACATTTATGAGGCTGATTAAATTGTTGTTGCTATTGTTGGAGTAAAAAAGGCGACATGTGGTCGCCTGTGATGCTGACTGGGTGTGTGTGAGAGTAAATATTAAGCAAAACTAGTAACGCCTCCATTCGATACAAGTTTTATGAAGTCGTCTGCAGTTTGTTTTTTACGCATCCCCCTTCATAGCAGTAGGTTGGCCATTCCCACACCCACAATCACTTTCACTTACTCATATACGCATTAAAACCTAATAGAGCCGAGCAATGAAAGTAGCTGTCATCATAAGATAAGATATGAACTTAATAGACTTGTTAAACATACGCTCGAGTGACCTCACACACACACACATATACACTTTCCCTAGTACTTGACTACTGCAGGATGATGATAATATTAGTTCTTTATTGGGGACATCAGTGACAGTGGGACGAAGTAAAACTTTGGTAAAGGAATTAAGAGTTAATGAATCAACCCTTCTGAAAGCCATTGACTTTGGATTTATTAAAAAATATCCAAGCTTCTGACAGTAAAGAATATTCTATCAAGACCTTGGAGGTATTCTTATAGAAGACCTGGAGCTCTTCTTTATCGAAAATATGGAGGTTTTCTTGTCGAAGACCTGGAGGTATTCTTATGGAACAAATGGAGGTCTTCTCATCGAATACCTAAAGCTCTTCGTATAGAAGAGCTCATTTTATCGAATACCAGGATGTCTTCTTATCGAATATTTTTAATGAAAAAAGCCTATGATATTTTTAAACCAGTAAGGAATATCCAAAAGTCGGACGAGATGTTAGTATCTACTATATCCTGTAGATAGAACAGATAAAGAATCTTTGGAGGACCATTGAGATGGAATCGGACGAAATTATATCAGCTCTCTAGATAGATATTTGAACCACCTGAAAAAACCCATACACATACCATTCTGAAATCAATGAAAAATTGCATGTCAAACGGGCAGACTTGGATTCTTTGGTGTACCATTTATATGGCATCGAGTAAAATTATGTCTGGGAGCTATATATAAACACATGGACCTAATTCAGATACCGTTGCATATACCATTTATTTTTTGTTATCTCTCTATATTCAATTTAATACCCATTGCCAAATTTCTTGTAAGTCGAACAAACATAGGCCCTTCGGTGCACCATTTACATAAAATCGAACGAAAATATATATAAGGTCTTTATCAAAATCTGAACCGATTTCAACCAACCTTGTCACACATTGTTCGTTTCTCAATAGAATTTGCTATGCATAGTTTTGCACAATCGGACATTCACAAAAAATCGGACGAAACTATATATGAGAGCTATATCTAAATCTGAACCGATTTTAACAAGTCTTCGTAGACATCAATTCGGACCTAATTCAGTACTCTGTGCAAAATTGTTTCCCAATCGAATAAATATTTGAAGCTTGGAGTATCATTCACAAAAAAATCGGACGGAGCTATATATGGAAGCTATATCTAAATCAAAACAGATTTTAAGAAAACTTCGCAGACATCAGTCTGGACCCAATTCAGTACTGTGTGCAAAATGTTGTCCCACTCGGACAAATATTGGGAGTTTGGTGCATCATTCACATAAAATCGGACGAAACTATATATTGGAGCTATACCTAAATCTGAATCGATTTTAACTAAACTTTGCAGACATCAGTCTGGACCTCTGTGCAAAATTCTGTCCCAATCGGACAAATATTGTGAGTTTGGTGTATCATTCACCAAAAATCGGACGAAGCTATATAAGGGAGCTAAATCTTAATCTGAACCGATTTTTATAAAACTTCGCAGACATCAGTCTGAACCTAATTCAGAACTCTGTGTAAAATGTTGTCCCAATCGGACAAATATTTGGAGCTTAGGGTATCATTCTTAGGGTATCATTAGGGTATCGGAAGAAACTATATATGGGAGCTATATCTAAATCTGAACCGATTTCAACAAAACTTCGTATACATTAGTTAGGACCTTATTCAGTACTCTGTGCAAAATTTTGCGCCAATCAGACAAATATTGGGAGTTTGGGGCATCATTCACATAAAATCGGACGAAACTATATATGGGATCTATATTTAAATCTGAACCGATTTTAACTAAACTTTGCAGACGTCATTCTGGACCTAAATCAGTACTCTGTGCAAAATTTTGTCCCAATCGGACAAATATTGGGAGTTTGGTGTATCATTCACCAAAAAATCGGACGAAGCTATATAAGGGAACTAAATCTAAATCTGAACCGATTTTCATAAAACTTCGCAGACATCAGTCTGGACCCAATTCAGAACTCTGTGTAAAATGTTGTCCCAATCGGAAAAATATTTGGAGCTTAGGGCATCATTCACAAAAAAATCGAACGAAACTATATATAGGAGCTATATCTAAATCTGAACCGATTTTAACAAAACATCGCAGACATCATTCTGGACCTAATTCAGTACTCTGTGCAATTTTTGTCCCAATCGGACAAATATTTGGGGCTTAGGGTATCATTCACAAAAATCGGACGAAACTATATATGGGAGCTATATCTAAATCTGAACCGATTTTAACAAAACTTCACATACATTAGTCAGAACCTTATTCAGTACTCTGCGCAAAATTTTGTGCCAATCTGACAAATATTGGGTGTTTGGTGCATCATTCACATAAAATCTGAGGAAACTATATATGGGATCTATATCTAAATCTGAACCGATTTTAAATAAACTTTGCAGACATCAGACTGGACCCAATTCAGTACTCTGTGCAAAATTTTGTCCCAATCGGACAAATATTTTAATAGGGTTCGTTCTTGGGCCAAATAAATGAACTGTGCCAAATTTCATCCAAATCGGATCATAAATGCGATTTGTACTTTGTTAACATAAATACATGGACGGACGGGCAGACGGACATGTGTAAATCGACTCAAAAAGTGATTCTACGCATATTCTCCAAAGGAGCCATGGGTCTATCTCGATTCCTTTTGCCTGTTAAAAACATATGCACAAAGACATTATACACTGTACAACAGAGTGATGAAGGGTATAAAAACTTTCGAACTAATAGTACACGCCTATGTTAGCGCTTGGAAAATTATTCTTTAGAAAATCCTCTAAAAATCTACGCCTACAACAGTCCTTAAAAACTATATTCGTTATGATATCCACGCCTATGTTGGCCCTTGGAAAATTATTTTTTGAAAATTCTCTAAAAAATCTACGCCGATGACGGCCTTTGAAAAATTATTCTTTGAAAATTCTCTAAAAAATCTACGCCGATGACGGCCTTTGAAAAATTATTCTGTACGAAAGCCACGCCTATGTTGGCCCTTGGAAAATGATTCTTTAGAAAATCCACGCCTATGATGGCCCTTAAATAATATTCTTTACAAAATCCTCTAAAAAAATCCACGCCTATGATGGTCCTTGAACAAAATATTCTTTAAAAAATCCATACCTTTGATGATCCTTGAATAAATATTTTTAATAAATCCACTCCCATGATGGTCCTTGAAAAATTATTGTTTAATAAATCTAAGCCTTTGATGGTCCTTGAAGAAAAAAATCTTTAAATAATCCACTCCTATGATGGTCCTTAAGAAATGTTCCTCAACATTTTTCTCATTTTTTCCACTGTAATGACGAAGCAAGGGAAAATCTCAAAACTTCAATAATAGTTCTGGTGGTGGTATGAAAACAAACATCGTTGTTAAAAAACGCAAAAATATGTTTTTGGCCTTTCACTTTCCATTCAATGCCCTGCATTTATTCTCATAAAACTTTCTGGCTCCTGTACTTGTTGTCTTTATATTTCAGATTTATTTTTTCTATTTTTGCTCTTATTTATTTTTCTGATGTTTGGCGGGAAACTCTTAAAGATGTAATAGAATATTATTTTTTCTTTCAAGTGCTCTCCATAGAAAACTAATAGAAAAAAATACTGAAAACTTTTATTTCGCAAAGTGAAAAAATAGCTGTCCTCCTAACATAAATAAATAAACAACAATTGTTTTGTTTTGTGAGTTTTTACCACTACTCTAAATATTTTTCACATCAACATAGCGGTCATCCACCCACCCTTGGGTGTGTGAGTGACCCCTCTTGTTGTGGCTGCTGTTTCCGTTCTTTGCTGTCGCTGCCTTATCACAAAAAATAACAATTTAGCTTGTCAAAGCTTTATGAGTACAAATGTCATGTGTCGTAAATGCCCACCACACACAGACACACACTCATACCCTCATACACAATTCAATCCTGACAACGAAAGCTGTAAACAAAGTGCCAGAGTTCAGAATAAATTTCATTTACAATGTTCTAAGCATTTTGATGATGGCTATTACTCACACCTACTTGGTAAAAACGATGACCGATATAAGGATATTGATGTCTATTCGTTTCAAAAAAATCTACGCACATTTCATTGTTTTTGTTTGCGATTTAGTGATGTTTATCTATTTTCGGATTCATCTCTGAAAAGAAAAATTTTCTTTGGATTTTCTTGTGGTAATTGGGAATGGTGGAAACTGGCATTTATTTTTCTTTAAAAAAAACTAAGCGTTGATCTCTTAGTCCTTCAAAAACTATACCTTAAAATCCATACCTAGAAATCTGATAGTCTTTGAAAAAATCCCTTAGTTATTGAGACAATTTTCTTTAAAATCCAGGCCAATAGTCTTTGAAAAACATTTTGTTAATCGTGAAAAAAATTATTCTTCAAAAAATACACGCCTATATCTCTGATCCTTGAAACATTATTATTAAAAGAAACACACCTATTTCTTTGTTGATCCTTGAAAAAGTATTCTTCAAAAAATCCCACCCAATAGCTCTGGCCCTTAAAATATTCTTAAAAAATGCATGCCTGTAGCTCTGTTGGTCATCAAAAATATTTTTTACAAAACCCCGTCTAAAGCTCTGATGTACCCCTGATGAGGAAAACATCATCATGGTATTCTCGGTTTTATTGCAGACAAAAAAAAAACCAGTAAGGAAAGTAGTAAAGTCGGACGGGGCCGACTATATGATACCCTTCACCACTATGGGTATATTAAACAGGACTATCGGGCGGAAATATATATGGAAGCTCTATCCAAATATTAAGCGATTTCAAACAAACTTGTCACAGGTTAGGTAACACTAATTTCAGAACGTTTTGTTCCTATCAGCCTATTGATTCCTTGTTGCGTCAATTGCTTAAAATCAATCTATAATAAAAGGGAACTATATCTAAATGAGGACCAATTTTCTCGAAACTTGGCTGACATCACTCTAGGCTCAATTCAGTACGTTATGCCAAATTTCGTGCAAATCGAAGGATATATAGGGACTTTGGTGCACCATTTACATAAAATCGGACGAAACTATATATGGGAGCTATATCTAAATCAGGACCGATTTTCACGAAACTTGGCAGACATCATTCTAGGCTCAATTCAGTACGTTATGCCAAATTTCGTGCAAATCGAAGGATATATAGGGACTTTGGTGGACCAATTACCTAAAATCGGACGAAACTATATATGGGAGCTATATCTAAATCTTGACCGATATTCACGAAACTTGGCAGACATCATTCTAAGCTCAATTCAGTACGTTATGCCAAATTTCGTGCAAATCGAAGGATATATAGGAACTTTGGAGGACCATTTACCTAAAATCGGACGAAACTATATATGGGAGCTATATCTAAATCTTGACCGATTTTCACGAAACTTGGCAGACATCATTCTAGGCTCAATTCAGTACGTTATGCCAAATTTAGTGCAAATCGAAAGATATATATGGACTTTTTTGCACCATTTACATGAAATCGGACGAAACTATATATGGGAGCTATATCTAAATCTGGACCGATTTTCACGAAACTTGTCAGACATCATTCTAGACTAAATGATTAGGCTGTACTAAATTACGTGCAAATCGAAGGATATATAGGGACGGTTTACATGAAATCGGTTAAATATATATATGGGAGCTATATCTAAATCTGAACCGATTTTTCCCAATTTCAATAGGGTTCGTCCTTGGGCCGAATAAGTGACTTGTGCCAAATTTCATCCAAATCGGATCATAAATGCGACCTGTACTTTGTTTACAATTTAACATCTACAGACGGACACACGGACGGACATGCATAAATCGACTCAGAAAGTGATTCTATGCATATTCTCAAAAGGAACCATGTGTCTATCTCGTTTCCTTTTGCCTGTTACAAACATATGCACAAAGACATAATACCCTGTACCACAGTGTGGTGAAGGGTATAAACATCCAGGTCGCGTTTCGAGTACTAATTTTTAATATCCTGTAATTCTGTATTTCATCCACAACGACTTCTAAATCTTCTAATTAGTTTTCTGGGCTTTTTGGCGAACATTAATCTTAAGAAAAAATATAAACTTTTCTAATATATGTTTTCTTTCTTTGGCAGACTTCACATATTTCCTAACATCTTCAATAAAATTGGAAAGGCTTTTTGGCTCTCTGCAGTATTTCATGCGTATAGCAGCATATAATTTGTTTTGGTATTTGATGACCTGACATGTGGCTTTTTGTGTCAATGATTGTCATAGTTTGTCTCGACAACATTTGTTATTTTTTGTCTTTGAACTTCTATTTGACCGGATATTTGATATTTGTTTCTATCACAGGGTGATGTCGTAGACATGGAAAATCATTCTAACGAAATCGCTCGTTATTTATGGGGGGTTAGCAATGTGATATGTGTTAGTTCCTTGTTTGATTGTTTGTTATTTATTGTTTTTGTTGTCTGCTGTCTACGAGCACGTGTGTCAAAGGGTTATTTACTTTATGAGCTTACAACTTTAGGCCAATTAATCAAATGATATGTAAGTGTAATTGTTTTCATGATGAAGTCAATGCATTAAAGGGGGTTACACAAAATCAAAGACGATATTTGATATCGTATACAAAAGTCCTTTTATAAAAACCAAAAAAAAAATCTTTACAAAATATTTTTAAAAAATCCATACCAATGATGGTCCTTGAAAAAAATTTTCAACCAGTAGGAAAGTCGGACGGGGCCGACTATATGATACCTTTCACAACTTTGGGTACGTGGTGAAAGATGTTCATATGTACAATATCCTGTAGATAGAGTGTATATAGCATCTTTGGGGGACCATTGCAATGGAATCGGACGAAATTAACTGGGTGAAGTATATAAAAATTTGAATTAAATTAAAATAAAACATACTGTTCTGAAATTTATGAAAAATTGAATGTCAATAATATGACCTGTTCCCGTACGGCAAGAATCTACAAGTTTTTACTATTTTTTTCCATATCATAAATAGTAGATTCTTGCAGTACGGGAACAGACCAATATATGGTGCTATATATAAATGAATGTATTTGAGCAACCGTATGCTGCAGCACAATGCGCAATCAAAAATTTATCTCTAGGTTCCATTTGGTACGTGGTGCTCTAATTCGTACTAATAGTACAAACTTTAGTTATTTGGGATAACATTAGGTGAAATCGGACGAAAATATATATGGAACCTACAACTGAATATGAACCAATTCCGACAAATTTCCGCACGTATCAATCAGGACCTAATACAGTACTCTGTGTAACATTTTGGACGAAACTATATATGACAGCTATATCTAAATCTGAATCGATTTCAAAAAAAAATTCGCATATATCATTCAGTGCTTAATTCAGTACTCTGTGCAAAATTTTGTCTTAATTGGACCCATATTGGAAGTTTGGTGCATTAATTAAATAAAATCGGAAGACACTATATATGGGAGCTATATCTAAATCTGCACCGATTTCAACAAAACTTCGCAGACATCAAACTGGGCCTAATTCAGTACTCTGTGCAAATTTTTTTTCTCAATCGAACCACCATAGGGTGTTTGGTGCATTTATTACACCTAATCGGACGAAATTATATAATAGAGCTATATCTAAATATGAACCGATTTTCTCCAATTTCAATAGGGTTTGTCCTTGGTTTAAATAAGTGACCTGTGCCAAATGTTATTCAAATCGGATCATAAATGCGACCTGTACATGGACGGAAGGACAAATGGGCATGCATAAATCGACTCAGAAAGTGATTCAATGCATATTCTCAAAAGGAACCTTGGGTCTCTCTCGATTATTATTGCCTGTTACAAACATATGCACAAAGACATAATACCCTGTACCACAGTGGGGTGAAGGGTATAGAAGTCCACGCCAATTATGGTCCTTGAAAAAAAATATAAAAAAAAAAAATATTTTTTTGAAAATCCACGCTTACGATGGTGCTTAAAGTGGTTAAAAAATCCATGCACAAAATGGTTTTTGAAAAATCCACGCCAATTATGGTCCTTAAAAAAAATATTTTTTGAAAATCCACGCTTACGATGTTGCTTAAAGTGGTTAAAAAATCCATGCACAAAATGGTTTTTGAAAAATCCACGCCAATTATGGTCCTTAAAAAAAATATTTTTTAAAATTTTTTTCTTTTGAAAATCCACGTTTACGATGGTGCTTAAAGTGGTTAAAAAATCCATGCACAAAATTGTTTTTGAAAAATCCACTGTTATAATAGCCTTTGAAAAATATCTTTAACGTTATGTCCATATAAGAGTCCTTGATAAATTTTATTAAAAAAGTAAGCTTAATCCATTTTTCCCTAATCATATAACAATTTTCTGTTCACAGATTTAATGCTACTATCATAGATAGTATATGGACAAAATTTGACATAGCTACTTACTTGCATTCGGGAGATACAGTAAATTCTTTTTGGAAAATAAAATCCCATTATCAAGCAAACCAAATGCAAAATCGACGAAAAATCATTTTAAATTATTCATTATATTCTGTTTTACAAGAATCAAAAATAATTCTGATGGCAGAATTCGTACATTCCGAATACGAAGCGATTTAAATAATTTGGACTGTATACACAAATTAGTACACAATCATATAATAGTCCTTAAAATCTATTTTTAAAAAGTCTACCTTATAGTTATCCCTAAAAAATATCAAATCTTATCTCTCATATATCTTAAAAAAATATGTTTAAACCAGTGAGCGCAGCAGTATAGTCGGACGGGCCAACCATATGATACCCTACAAAACTTCCACGAAAATCTAACTTTCTGTGGTTCTACATTCTGAGCTTGGACAATATCGATATTTGCACCCTCTTCACCGACCAACATATATTTAGTACAGTCCTTCTATTTACTTGTCCATCTTCCCTTCACCGCAGGTTGTGTTGTGATGTTCGGCTTTCAATTGTGGCCTATAGATCGACTCGAAAAACACAAAAAATTAAGTTTTCGGTCCACTTCATCCCAAAATTATTGTCTGATCATCACCGAAAATTATAGGCGTTGTCCTTGACCATAACTGGAACTTCATGGAACATCTCAAATCGATCAGCGCTATATTTCCACCTTCCAATGTGTTAATGGGTTACTAAATAATATCTGAATACGTAAGCACCTGCAAATATTTAAGTGTAACTCCCACATCCGAGTACATACGACAATATAATTGGTATCCATTTAAAGGTAAACCACTCCTCTTGGATATACTATCAACTTCTCGGCTCTATGTCCCTCAGGAGTAAATATATACGCTTTAGAATACAAATTTTGTCAATTTTCACACAAAGGTCAGGGTCCATTTGACCCGCTAAATATTGATCAATCTTTATCAAAACCGGCATGCTCATTTTTTGGCCCAATCCCCTTCTCCATGTAAAAATTCGAGATGTTTGGACCATAATTGCGTCCTCTTGAGCGACCCGACAAAAATTAAGTATTTGGTCCATTCTCATCCCCTTATATATTAACCGATCTTTACCAAAAACAATAGGGGTCTTCATTGGGCCGAACCCTTCCTACGTGCAAAATTTCGTGAAGATTGGTCCATAACTGTGACCTGTATCGTGTTTATAAATTATAATGGGCAGACGGGCGGACAGACGGACGGACACACATGTCTAGATCGACTCAGCTATTCGAGATATGACAATCGGTATACTTAAAGGTTCTTACCAAACATTAACTAACAACACTTACTATCAACAATGCCGTCCTGTCCACCCCATTGTCATAATGAAGTTGCAACAATTTAGTTTTACTATCTTTTCTAATTCTGGAGTTGTTTTATCTATTTTTGTTTTCCCATTGCTTACCTTTTATCACACTTTTTGTATTCAAAGAGCTGTCTGTTGTCCTAGCCATAATAACTTGAATAATGAGTAAGTGAATGACTTCCTACTGTTAATAGATGAATCGCATACAGACATCACCAAGAAGGACTATGTTTCTGTTTATAAGAATTCGAAGTGTGCTCTATTTTCTTTGTTTCTTTGTTTTCATTGTTTCAGATAGACACATGGTTCTTTTTCGGAATATATTTATGCATGTTGGTCTGCCCGTCCGTCCGCCCACGTGTTTTTATGAACAAAGTTAGGTCGCATTTATAGTCCGAATTTAATGGTAAGCTCATTTATTTGGCCCAAGGACCCAATTGAAACTGGTGAAAATCGGCTCAGATTTAGATATAGCTCTCGTATATATTTTTTCGTCTGATTTTATGTAAATGGTGCACTAAAGTCCCTATATATCTTACGATTTGAACGAATTTTGCATAGCGTACTGAATTAAGTAAAGAATGATGTATGCTCAGTTTCATGCAAATCGGTTCAGATTTAGATATAGCTCCCATATATAGTTGCGCCCGATTTTAGGTAAATGGTGCCACATAGTCTCCGTAAATCTTTCGATTTGCACAGATTTGGGTATAGCGTACTGAATTAAGTCTAGAATGATGTGTGCTAAGTTTTTTGGAAATCGGTGCAGATTTATATATCTATATATTCCAACGGTCGTGCGACAAAAATTATTACAATTCGATTGGGACGTTCTAACTCAACATCCCCAGACCGAAATAAAAACGCACACAGATGAATATTTTGCAAGTAGGCCTCAAATGGGCATAATGAGGCTTTCTGAGAGATGGAAGAAGGTTATAGAAAAGAACGGTTCATATATAACACAATAAATAAAACTCAAACAGCAAATATCGTGTATTCATTTCGCGTCAAATAAAGGGAAGACATTTATGGGACAACCTAATATTTTCGTACGATTTAATGTCAATGGTGCACCAAAGTCCCTATAAAAATTTCGATTTGCACGAAATTTGCCACGCCCTAATTTTATGTTAAGAATGATGAGTACAAATCGGTTCAGACTTGGATATAGCTCCCATATATATTTTTGTCCAATTTTATGTAAATGGTGCACTAAAGACCCTATATTTCTTTCGATTTGCACGAAAGTCGGCCTAGGGTACTGAAATGAGTCTGGAATGATGTGAGTTAAGTTTCGTGAAAATCGGTTCAGATTGAGATATAGCCCTCATATATATTTTCGTCCGATTTTATGTTAGTTTAGATCCACCCCTATATTTCTTCGATTTGCACGAAATTTGGCACAGTGTACTGACTTGAGTCTAGAATTATGTATGTAAATTTTGGTGGAAATCGGTACAGATTTAGATATAGCTCCCATATTTATTTCATATTTCTTTCGATTTGCATGAAATGTGGCATATTGTACTAAATTGAGTCCAAAGCGATGTGATATATCTCCCATATATATTTTCGTCCGATTTTATGCACGAAGTTATATGACATTTTGCATAGATTTTAGAATGACATGTTTATGAGTTGATTTAAATTTCAATTTAAGTCTATGCATATCACATATTTAATTTAAGGGGACCCCCCCATTTGTAAAGCCCAATATGCCTGATGAGCCGCTTAACCAACGGCGAAACGCGTCGCATAATGGTGGGTACGTAGGTTCTTCTCCTGGCTTTCCTTTTCATTGCAAAACATAGATCATCAAGCTCGACTCGAAAGAGTATAAATAACAACTTAAATTTACTTTCAAATGATCACTGCCCTTACAAAAAAAAAATGGTGTCGAAAAACTTTATTTAGTTTTTCGAATCTACACGAATTCAAGAATGTCCCCACAAAATTTCAAGTGAAAATCTCAAGATATAGTCGAATTATTGTGTCAGCATCAAGTGACGGCAAGAGTGACTCTCAAACTTTAAACACATTTTTCTCGCACGATGACTCAAAAACGAATAACCCAATCGATTTCACATTTTGGGACGTTTCTCTGTGAGTGTATAGCTATCGTATGAACTAGGATAAAGCCAATCGGTGAAGATCTTCTTTATTTTTTAACTTAATTTGTGGTCAAAAAGAGGCGATTTTCCAAAAAAAAAAAAAGTTTCGCCATTGTGTTAATGGTTGTGCGAAGTCCATAAACCTAGTTCATACGAGAGCCAGACATGTACTCTTTCTAACACCTTTGGAATTTTCGGATTCCGATGTTCCAGTGAGGAGTTATTATGCCCGTCATAAAAAATAAGGACTTTATTTGATCACAAAAAACAAGAACAAAAATTTTTTGTAAATTATTTTTCTTCCTTTTTAAATCTTCAAATATATGTGTGCATAGTTACAAAACTTAACAAGCATTGGTATTCATTTTCCAGCCCATTTAAAATCTTAAAAATAAAAAGTCGTGAATGGGGGGGGGGGGGGGTGTCTTAGTTCAATTTTATGTCGATGATCCTCTATGTCTTTTCTATGAAAAATACATTGTACGTATGAGCATCAATTGTATGTACACCAAGTGGTGAATGGTATCATTTAGCCGGCCCCGTCCGACTTTTGATCTTTCATTACTGGGTTTATCATAACTTTTTTATATTTTCCGATAACTATCAAAAATTTAAATTTGCTGCACATTTGCCTACAGTAGTGAAAGCTATCATACATATAGTCGTTCCGTCTGACTTTTTAATTTTTGTTACTAGTTTTTATTTGCAAGTGGCTTCAAATACTGTTCCAGCGTTGTCCACATATTAATTTTTTAGCCTAAATTTATGGAAAATATAATGTAACAGTTGGAGGTTGAAAATACAACAAACTTCAGTTTCAGAAGCTCTTACATTTTCGTTCAAAGACAACAAAGTTGTCTACCTTGGTTTTTAATAACATTTTGCAAAAACTTGTAATTATTTTTCAAAATAATTTTCTTTGCCACTTTCGTCACAGGAGAATATGCATGGCTGTAGACAAGTTCGTGTCACCGAATTTCTGGCAACCACACAATTACCATCATAAATAGAGTGTTTCGCTACACCAACACAATTGTTTTTTGGTAAAGTGATGTTATGTGCCTTCAGTTGCTATGATGAAGTTGCACTCTAAACTATTATAGACGGCATCATTGTTGCTAAAATGTTAATGTGAGTAGTGTTGCTGTTGTTTTTGTTTGTCTGGTGATATTTCTGTTGTGATGATTGTTAACACTTTGTTGCCTTTAAGGTAATAGAAACAACAAAAGCAGTTGCAGTAGCAGCAGCATCATCATCACCAGCTTCAATTCTCATAGGAATCGAGAGTAGGTAAACAATGACAGAGTGAAAATAATAATGAACAAAACTAGGATGTGCGCTTAGTGCAGCTTGTTACACAGAAATAATATTGCAAGTACTTGGATACAGTGGTGGCTAAAATTAGTATGCAATTTGTGGCAATTTTTAACTGATTTTTTTTTTCAATATAATGAATAATATAAAGACTTTAAAATAGATCTAACAAAATTTTATTGAAATCTTTTTCTCTGCAAAACATACAGTATTGAGACATACGCTTAGTCTCAATACTGTATTTTTTTATAGCCTTCATTTAAACAATGTTGTTTTTAGCACTGATGATGACGTGATGAACTTATTATTGTAATTGCCAACAATGATGTGGAGATGAGTTAAAGTGATTTTTACGATAGTTCTCTAAAGTTATTTTCTCATAAACTCATTATAGCGATGTCATGTGCATGTTTGTGCGTAAGTGTGTGTATGTGTGCAAGTTTACCTACCGGTGTAGAAATGAGTTAATATGTATTACAACGATAGTTTTAATAAAGTCTTACTAAGTTGTGGCGTATAAGTATTATTGAATCAATGCATGAATCATAATGAACTATATGATGTTAGTTAATTAAAAGTGAGGTGTCCAGACATTTGGTACACTTGTTGTACCACCGCATTGTAAAGATGTGTGAATTAATAATAAAATTCACATTAAGGAAGAAACAAAAATCGAACGGGCATACTATATGAAGCACTATACCACTTGTGTATACATTGGTTTATCGTGGTCACAAAAGCATGGGACATCTGCGCAACTATGTTGAAACCCCAATGCTTTTCAGTTGAATTTCGGGCTCCTGAAGAAATTCTGAATCTGCCATGGCCACATATCGTACTTTAAGATGAGATCCAACTACGCAAGCAATTGGCAAAATTGTGAACAAATTTGGAAGAGACTCGTTCCGCTAAAAATTGAGCTACGGTAAATGAAAATGTTGCCGAACTGAATAGATGCAATTTCACCCGAAAAAGTCAGTGTTTGGTGAGCTTTTTGTTCCGAAGCTGTGATGGGACCTTACTTCTTCGAAAACGATGATGGAACGACTGTCACCTTCAATTCGAAGCGTTCTGGTTCTGTGATACTACACTGTGCAACGCAAAATATAATTGTCGTGAAATTCAAAAATATATATATATATATATATAACAACATATAGAAGGCATGTGTATCAGCATTTTTAAAGATTACGCCGGGATGTAACCTAAAACGTCGTGGCAATATTTCCAATTTCCAAGACCTTTAAAAATATTCAGATTAAGATTTTTCTCCGAAATCCTTGCATTACAGGTATATGGTTTATATTTGGCAATTTTCTTTATATAAATGTGAGAAATATGTTTGTTTGATACATTAACCCCCAGTCGTCACTCTGAAGGGGTCTTCTCGGTCCCCTTTTTTCAGAAATGATTTAAAATTAATTTAAAACGTGGTTATAGCTGGTCAGAATATTCTACAAAAATGTTCGCCATTAAGTTTTACTATAAGTCTCAAAATAGACCATAACTCGAAAATCGGCTTTAGGGTTAAAAACGATCATATTCTGAGTTCGTTCTAATTTTATCGTTTATAATGATGGTATAAAGGACAAAAATATTATCTATCAAATTTTAGTATAAGTCACTGACAAGAGAAATCGCTGAATATATACACGTCAATTTTTTTCATAAAAATTTCGCATTACTTTTAATATTTTGTATATTAACTTTGTCATTTCCTTTGCAACACCTCGAAATTATTACCGAAAGCCCCACAATGCATATAGTAGTTGAAAATGTCGATAAAATCGCAGAAACGATTGAAGTTTACTGGAATGTTAGAAGCCGTCACATCGCCCAGGAGCTAAAAATCGACCATATGACTGTTTTAAACCATTTACACAACGATTGATTCAAAAAAAATGCTCGATGTTTGGTTGCCACACCACTTAAAAGTTTGGCCATATGGCCAAACGCTAAATTCTGATCTCTACTGTCAACAACTGAATCGTTCAAAGATAGCAATTGACCAGAATTGGACAACAGTAGAGGTGTCGTGTTCCACCAGGACAACGCTAGGCCACACACGTCTACAGTGACTCGCCAGAAATTCCGGGAGCTAGGTTGGGAAGTATTAATTAACAAATCATATAACAAAACGGTGCATATTTGGCCCAAATCGATATCGGCATTTTGGAAAATGTGGACAATCGAATTAATATTGACCCAAGTTTCGGCGTTTCCCTCATATAACGGTATCCCCAAAATTCGGTATTTTTGGGATTATGTATACGGGTTTCTGCAGAAATGGATGTAATTTGGTATTTGGTAATTATAAATATTGACCCAAGTTTCAGGGCAGCCCCCTTGTCGTCCTTCTTAAACAAGACTACAACAAAATGTGATTTGTATGCCCACAATCTAAGATTTCAGCTGGGCGAAATCTATATTTTTACTTTTTGACGACATTTTCTCAATTTGATTCGTCTCATGTCATGCCTTTCATCCCCATTAGGAATTTTGCCCATGACCTCAATTTTGTCGCACAGAGTAATTGGAGATATAGAATTAACATTTTTCCCACTAATAGTGAACAAAATTGGTTCACTGTTTAACTATATTTCCCAAATAATGGTATTATTGTAAGTTTGGGAACGTTTTCCAACCACATTGGCAGTAATGTTTTATGGATTTGTACCTCCCTACTAAAAATAATAAATATAATAACAAGTTTCCTGATAGTCCCCATATTAGCGTACTCCACACTAACCGATATTTTGAGAATTTGTACATGGGTTCTTTTTGGATGACAAATCTTTCTATCAAAAGTGATCAATGTTGGTCCCTATTTTTGTATAGCCCCGATATAACAATCCCCCAACTTTCGGTATATTGAGGATTTCAGATAACCCACACCACTCATTTTCGGTATGTTCAAGATCCCAGCCCAATTTTCCAATATTGTAATATGTACTTTGGTTTATGATTCTCTCCTAATATCAATTTATAATGGAATATCAAAATTCCGATTTTTGAAGTTTACTTATGATCATCTATTTGCCTCATAGGTCCCTCTTTTGGTATAGCACCGATATGACCGCATTTAGTTGCTGCGAATTAGCAGTATTTAGTGTTACAACCAAACTTAACACCTTGTTTTACTTGTTAATGACTATTTTTCTCATTATATAAACAATTATATATATTTTAGTTGTATTCGGCATCAATAAATGCGCCACGATAAACCCCAACAATCATTTGCTTGACCCAATATGGAAACAACACAAAAACAATCAAGTAATTGGCCAAAATAACAAAGTTTATGGTCCATAGAATCTATTAAAAACCATTTACATAAAATTAACCTAAATTGACCCTATTTTACACACAAACGATGTCCGCAAAAAAAAAATCTGTTAGAATTTATAACGGAAACCATTAAATAATTGCATGGTATGGCCTGGCTTAGCCTGACCAAGCTCAGTGTCGCAAAGAGCATTAATGGAAAGCCACCACCACCGCCAACACTTGAACGAACACTAATCGCTTTGTTACAACAACAATGATATGTTGGTCATAAAAAGGTGTTAACCCAATTAATGGCAAATTGCAAAAACAAGAAAAAAAAACAAAAAACATCGACAATGAGAGTCAGCTCAACAAAGAGTGGCAATAGGACACCCTGGCTCTCCCTCTCTCTCTCTTTGGTCAGGATGCTGCAAATGACGATGGTGGTTTGTGGTGGTCAAACGGCATGTTGATGATGACGGTTAAATTAAAAAGGTTCAAATGACCACAAACAACAATGGCAATGAACACAAAGCCACATCTGGTAACAACGGCAAATATGCTACTGGCAACTTGATATTGGTTTCGTAACAACAAAGCATTTTTAACATATGCTTGCGTGCATTGTATCCTGCATGCATGCCTGCCTGCCCTGCGATGAGCCATCCCTACACTGCAGACACATTGCGGATACTGATTATTTTGCTAGGCGCTTGTCGCTGAATTTCCGCTGTCCTTTTGGTTTGTAATGAGATTTAATTTACGGTTTGTAATTTTCACTTTTTGCACCACCGCCATCACCCAACCATATTAACTAACTGCCACGACGCCTAACGACGAGGACGATTGCCAGTAGTTTTGCTTTTTTTTTGGCAAATCTAGGTTATGGACTTTTGTGCGATTTTGAAACGCACAGCGGAAAAGGCAACACCAAACAACAACAACTACTTCGTAGCTAGCTAGTAGTTTTCGAGTGGCCCACATATACAAAGTTCAAAGCCCAAATCGGAAACAAACCCAAAACATCAACAGCAACAACAACAACACTAACACAGCCAACAACAACAAACAAGTGAAAATGGTTTATAATGAGCTTAAATCATAACAATGTTATCCTCCTTTCTAAATGACTTTTTGAACAGTAACTTTTTGGTTGAAACGAATGTTTTGTTATTGTTGTTTTTGTTGCTGTTTTTGGTTTTTTTGTTTCTGTGTCAGCAACACATTGTTTTGGGGTTTTATGGTTTATGTGGGTGAAGAATATTATTATTGCCTCCGTATAGGTCAATGGTTCACCAACGAACAAAACAATGAAAAATTGTGTAAAATCCATGTGATTAGTTTTGTGCGAAAACCGCAAAAAAACTGCAACAACAACAGCGAAACAAGCAATTCATTATATTCCTCCACATAACCACCAAACATATTACGAATGGTTTGTGTACTTATTTAGGGATACATATTGAAATATTTTGGCAATTATCTGGTAAATTATATAATATTAAGTGCAAAATGTGTGTCATGTTTGGTCAAAGCGGATTCCGTAACACATTTCAGTATAGAAATAAGTTACGATAAAGGAAAACAAGTGAAAAAGCGTTAAGATCGGCTGAGCCGAACTTCGGATACCCTCCACCATAGATATACTGACAGGTACTTGAAAGGAAAATAAAACTGATTATGTAAACCATAATGTACACCAAATACAAATTTCAGCAATTTTTAACGAATATTTATACCCTTATGGCCTTAATCTAATGAGGGTGTATACACTTTGATACAGTGAATATGTGTCTCGTCGAAATATTGGTCTTGACCCCACGTTTTTTTTTTTTTTTTTTTTTTTGACCAAATTCATTTCAGAAAATTTTGTTTTCATACAAACTTTGCCTATCTTATTATTTAATCCAATTTTTTTCAAGTTCGAAGATGGGAAATATCGGTCCACTCTTTTTGGTACGTCTCACACAGGGGCTAGGCCTAAATCCGGGCTATAGTTCATATATAGTACATTATCGAACCTTACGTTCTATCCTCCGCAGGTGAAATGATTACAACAGAAAAACGGGTTCAAAAACCCCAAACTACCGAAAATTGGGGGGTACCCTTATATGGGGGCTACACGAAAAAATGGACCTATATTCATAATTTTTTTGTGGACAGATTTTGTACCTACTAAGAACTCAAAATACAAAATTACAGCCAATTCGGTGGAAGAATACTACCAAAACCCTCAAAATACTTAAACTTAGGAGGTACCGTTATATGGGGGCTATCAGAAAAAGTGGACCGATGTTTATAATTTTTGGTTTAGACATTTGGCACAAAATAAGAACCCAATGTACCAGTTTCAGTTTCTATTTCAGCGAATTCGGTTGAAAAACGCTCTCAAGAACCCCAAAATACCGAAAATTTGGGGGGTACCCTTATATGGGGACTACCCGAAAAGATGGACCTATATTTACAATTTTTAATGGCGAGGTTTGTTACTCAATAAGAACTCAAAGTACCAAATTTCAGCGAAGTCGGTGGAAAAACGCACTCAAGAACTTCAAAATACAGAAAATTGGGGGTTACCCTTATATGGGAGCTATCAGAAAAAGAGAACCGATGTTTATACTTTTTTGTGTATATATTTGACACTAAATAAGAACCCAATGTACCAAATTTCAGCGAGTTCGGTTGAATAACGCGCTCAAGATCCCCAAAATACCGAAAATTGGGGGCTACCCTTATATGGGGGCTATCCGAAAAAATGAACCTATATTTATAATTTTTGGTTAGGAGAGTTGCAACCTAATAAGAACTCAAGGTGCTAAATTTCAGCGAATTCGGTTGAAAGACCAGATCAAGAACCTCAAAATACCGAAAATTGAGGAGGCCCCTTATATGGGAGCTATGCCTAAACATGGACCGATATATACCATCTTCGAACTTGACCTGCCTGCGGACAAAAGACGACTCTATGCAAAATTTTGGCGATCTATCTCAATTCGTTTAGACGCTAGAGTGATTACAATAGACGGAAAGGCGGACATGAATTTTACGCTGATCTAGAATATATATACTTCTTATGGTCGGAATTGATTATTTCAATGCGCTACAAACGGAAAAATAAAACTAATATACCCTCCATACTATGGTGAAGGGTATAAAAACGGTAAAAACGACAATAAATTCGGCTAGGCCTCACAGCGTAATGTGCATTCAAAATTAATTAAATCATTGAGACCTTTTATAAGGGAACTATCGTGGCGATGGTCTGGGGGTGGAAAATTCCTATTGAGTATAAAAGAACTTGATGATGATATTAAAACCAGGGTACGAAAAAATGGCTCGCGAATGATTCAAAACACGTTATTTTTCCTTTTGGGCTCATCAATGGGTGAATGCTCAAAACAGCAACAATAATAACAACTGATATGGATAAGTAATGACAAAAAAAGTCCGTTATCATATCCATCTTCGTTTTCGAAGAAGTAAGATCCAATCACACCTTCCAACAAAATAGTAACCTTTAATACCCTACACCACACTGTGATGCAGGGTATTATGTACCTGTGCATATGCTTGTAACATGAAAAGGAAACAAGATAGAGCCATGGTTCCTTTTTAGAATATGCTTAGAATCCGTTTCTAAAGATTAACCGACGTTATGAGGATTTATTTGAATATACGCAAAGGAATTGACAATTGAAACCCACTAGGTTAACGAAATTCCGGTTAAATGTACACGTACTATAAGTCGATTTATGCATGTCCGTCCGGCCGTCTGTTGATGTTAAATTGTACACACAGAACAGTTCACATATCTGATCCGATTTAAACGAAATTTGATATATATATATATATATATATATATATATTCTAGTCCGATTTTATTTGAATGGTATATAATTTGAACGATTGAGACGTTACGCATGGCGAAATGTTAAGTTTCATAGAAATCGGTTCAGATTAAGATATAGCTCCCATATATATTTTCGTCTTATATAACAGAAAAATAAACTATGAACTTATCATTTATGATGTTTTTTTCCTTCATATTGTCTGTTTTGTTATAAAATCAATTGACAAAATAAAGCAAACAAAAAACTATGTGTCATTCAACACCCACTCACATCCATACTACTTCCGCAGTAGCACAATTTAATGTGCCTGTAACAAGACATAGTCAGAGTGAAACATAAAGGCGTTAACAAATTGCCATCAATAAAATCGTTTTCTTATTGACGATATTTTTTTGTAAATGTGTTGGTAAATAAACATATTATATTTTGGGGGGTTATTAGTTATCGTTTTAGTTTTGGCGTCTTTGTGGTTGGTGATTTTATGAAGGATGTTTGTCGTAATGGCTTCATAAAATATTGTTACAAATAAAATCAATATGCTAATTTGATTTATTGGCGTCGTCAATGTGTACATAATAATTGTAATTACATTACGGGATTTCAATGAATATATTTTTATGATTTAAGTAATTTTTATACTATCATACTTTTGGCGAAATAAAAATTGTATGTTAATAAAAAAATGTTATGTACACACAAATTTATATTTTTATGGACCTGATTATAGAAGGAAGCTTATTTTCTATATAACTCGTAAAAACACTAATAAATTATTATATGCCCCAATACGGAAAACGAAAATGGTTGAATATATTTATTGAACATCTGAAATTTATTTTTTAAGGCTTATTAATACATGTCATATGTTTAATTATCAAATATGATATAATATAAAATATGTCGAAAATGTGTATATCTATAATAATTCACTGAACTACCAGATTATGCGGTCGTAGCTAAATTCTTCAAACTTTGTGCGGGAATCAATATTAATGCATAGATTTAGGATAAGGCAGAAATTTTGGAGTTGTATGGTTTGGAGTTGTATTAAATGTACAATTAATTGGTACCATTTGTATTAGTCGAACTGGCAGGTCCCACTCGTACAAACAGTGGTAATTAGGTACGCCATTAATATGAAATCGAACACAAATATATTTAGCTGTAATATCTGAACCTTTTTCCACCAAATTAAATATACATCATTCTAGGTTCAGCCAGACGAAAATTTATACATATCTGTCCCACTATAGGTGTGGATTTTTTTAATGCGCATTATAGATGTGTTTTTTGAACGAATATTTTTTCCGGGCCTACCATAGGCGTGGATTTCTTAAAGAATATTTTTTCAAGGTCTACAATAGGCGTAAACATTTTAAAGAATAATTTCCATGACCTACCATAGGCGTGGACATTTTGAAGAATAATTTTCATGACCTACCATAGGCGCAGATTTCATAAAGAATATATTTTCACGGCCTACCATAGGCGTGGACATTTTGAAGAATCATTTATCTAGGCCTACTATAGGCGTGAACATTTTAACAAATATATTTTCAAGGCCTAATATAGGCGTGGACATTTTGAAGAATATTTTTTTCAAGGCCTACCATAGGTGTGGACTTTTTGAAGAATATTTTTTCAAGACCTACCACAGGCATATACTTTTTGAAGAATATTTGTTCATTATATATATATATATATATATATATATATAAATGGGCAATATTGCCAATTTTTTAACATAGCTGAAGCGGAGGTTCACCCCTTTATAACTCGGGAATTACTTACGTATATGAAAAAAGTGAATAGTTTTGGGTTAATTGATCTGTAGTTGCAAACTGTTCATGATATTGACCTCCAAACTTTATTTTGGTGGAAGCTGTGTCTACTTTAATGTAAAAAAATGTGTAAAAACAGGTTGAGGCGAACCAGTTTTTTATGTTCTCTATCGATTTGTGATTAAGCCACTCATTTCACGGTCTTCGTGTCAAAGTAAAACTAAAAGCCAACAAAATGCTGACTACGCCCCTTATGTGTCAATTTTAACTGCATTTACCTTTAAATGATGCTGACATTTAGAATCTCGATTTACACAATCAGGAATTTCTATAATATTATAAGATTATTGTTGTCGCGAATCTGCGTAATTTGATATGTATTTTGTTTATGTATGTTGTATGTAGTAGGCACAGCTTCAGAGTAATACTCATCCGATGGTGAAAATTTTGTGCGATCAAATTTTTAAAAAAACATTTCAATTATTTTTAGGTCAACCAAGAACAAACTCTATTTAAATAGGGAAAATCGGTTCAGGTTTAGATATAGCTCCCATATATTTTTCGTCCGATTTTAGGTAAATAGTGCACCAAAGTTCCTATATATCCTTCGATTTGCACGAAATTTGGCACAGCGTACTAACTTAATTCTAGAACGATGTGTGTTAAAGTTTCTGAAAATCGGTACAGATTTAGATATAGCTCCCATATATATTTTCGTCCGATTTTATGTAAATGGTGCACCAAAGTCCGTATATATCCTTCGATTTGCACGAAATTTGGCACAGCGTACTGAATTAATTCTAGAATGGCGTGTGTTAAATTTCCTGAAAATCGATTGAGATTTAGATATAGCTCCCATATATATTTTCGTCCGATTTTATGTAAATAGTGCAACAAAGTCCCTATATATCCTTCGATTTGCACGAAATTTGGCACAGCGTACTGAATTAATTCTAGAACGACGTGTGTTAAATTTCCTGAAAATCGGTTCAGATTTAGATATAGCTCCCATATATATTTTCGTCCGATTTTAGGTATATAGTGGACCAAAGTCCCTATATATCCTTCGATTTGCACAAAATTTGGCATATCATTCTGAATTAAGCCTAGAATGAGTTGTGTTAAATTTCGTGAAAATCGGTTCAAATTTAGATATAGCGATTTTATGTAAATGGTGCACCAAAGTCCCTATTTATCCTTCGATTTGCAAAAATTTGGATTTATAAGTAAATGAAGAGTTCAACATGTGGCGGAATGCAAATAACATACTGAAATAAGTGTATCCTAACATGTGACAAGTTTCGATGAAATCGGTTTAGATTTCGATATTTTGCTTTAAATTTATTTACATAATTTTGTCCCATTGTAAGAAGCAACTCTATATCTGACCAAAATTTAGTATTCATTGCGGAATGAAATGTTTAATTTAATGTTAATGGTCCTTCAAAAATGCGACGTTTGTTAGGATTCCATCTGTTGAAGGGTATCATATAGTCGGCCCCGTCCGACTTTACTTCTTTCCTTACTGGTTCCTATTGCGATCTATGTTGCGGCGTGTGTCATATAATTGTGTCCGATTTCATATTAATGGTGTACCAAAGTCATCTGTCCAATGAGCATATAACGTTGTATATTTAATTTTGTCCGGTTTCATGTCAAGGGTTCACCAATGATGTCTACCCGATCGAAGGATATTGTAGCTGTATAACCTGCTTGAATACATACAAATAAGAATGAAATAAATACAAATAAGAAATAAAAATAAAATATGAATGTCAGGAGAACTTCTGTATGTAACAAAAGGGTGTCGTAAAATCCGCAGTGTGCGACCTTTGAACTGTCTTTACTGGTTTATTTTGTATTCTATACGTCATTTTTACAACCGCCCGCGTCATTTCGATATGTTCATGGTTCTACTCCAAACTGAGTGACTTTTATTTGTTATTTCGGATGTCTCGATCGATTTTAGGTATTTTTAATGATCTTGTTAAACCCGTTATAATAAACCTACAGTTAACTCCTTGCCGTATTAACAAAAGACATTAGCTAACCTTTTCTTGACACTTAAAAACGATATTTTTATTATTCCCTTCTCGTTGTTTATTTCGACACGACAAAACATCATTTATAGTCGCTCGTTTTCAACTGTGTGATTTAAGTACATGTTAAATACTGTTGCTATTATTTGCAATCATGCACCGGCAAACAGGGCCCCAATCCAGCTTTAGAGAACTTCGTGGTGGTGGTGGCACCGATAACTCTGCCACACAAGCAGACAGATACAAATTCGTAAACATTAAAAAATACCAACAACTTTTGATGAATAATGTTGTTAATGGTATGTTAAATAGAGTTTCTTGTTTGTGTGCTTTGTTGTTCTAGCTGTTTGGTTGCTCTGCTGTCCTTTCCATCCTTGCCATCATATCCGGTTCGCAGTCTATGTCTACTGATTGAATGAATGGCTGAGTTTGAGCTCGGGCTAAATGCAAAGTACTGGCGTATAAAACTACTCACAACGACAAGTGATTGTTTGTTGTATAAAGTTGATGACATGTCATTCGTCACATTTGTTGTGTTTCTGCTGGGTTAGTGTTGGAGTGAAATGTGTCTGTTCGTGTTGTCTGGGTCCTGCGTTTAAATAAATGAATGTAAATAAGAACAAGAAACAATTTATAGTAAATGGATGGGTGTGTATGTGTGTGTGAACGTGTCTCGGCTCTGCGTATTTGTTTATGTTTGCATATTTGTGCTTTTGTTTTCAATGTCAATGTGAATTTGTTTTCTTCTGTTTATGTTGATTTGCCCTCAAACATAAAGAGTACCGGGGCGCACAAACACCCCAACATGTAAAACAAAACATCTCAACACATTACGCATCCATCCATGCGTCCGTCCGACTTGCAATAGAGCAGAGATAAATGAACATAACAAAGTTAGTTCCACAATGTTATTAACATTTTAAGTAGTTTTTAAATCACTGCAGACAAATGTCAGACAACATGACAGCATTTACAATAATTTATCATTTTTTCAACGGCTAAAGCAAAAAAGGAGCAGGCAACGTCGAAGCAAAGAGAAAGTGAATGAATGAAGTGCAACCACTGATGATGATGTTGATAATCATGATGGATCAGTCAAGTGTACAATGTTTTTCTTAGATGTTTTATTTTATTTTTGAAATAATGAATTGATTTACACAAATCCTTTTAAATCATAATGTAATTTTTTTATAAATCGCAACAGCAAAATATTGGTAGGGATTTTAATTGGAATATAATTTAAACCAGTAAGGAAGGTAGTAATGTCGGACGGGGCCGACTATATGATACCCTTCACCACTTTGGGTATATTCAACAGATGAATCCTAACAGACGGCGCATTTTTAAAGGACCAGTAAAATATAATTGGATCCATAAACATGTCATTCTGCAACCGATACTAAATGTTTCATTTTCTCAGATATAAAAGCTATATCTAAATCTTAACCGATTTCAGAAAAATTAACATTCTAGACCTACTTCATTACACTGTGCCAAATTTGTGCAAATCGAAAGATATTAATGGATTTTGGTGCACCATTGACATTAAATCGGACGAAAATATATATGGGAGCTATATCTAAATCTGAACAAATTTTCTGGAAACTCAACACACATAATTATAGACTTAATTCATTACGCTGTGCCAAATTTCGTGCAAATCGAAAGATATACAGGGACTTTGATGGACCATTTACATTAAATCGGACGAAAATGAATATAAGGAAGCTATACTTAAGGAACCGATTTTCAGAAAACATAACACACAACATTCTAGACTTAATTCATAACGTTGTGCCAAATTTCGTGCACATCGAAAGATATATAGGGACTTTGGTGCACCATTTACCTTAAATCGGACGAAACTATATGGGATCTATATCTAAATCTGACCCGATTTTCTTGAAACTTAGCACACATCATTCTGGACCTAATTCAGTACTCTGTGCCAAATTTCGTGCAAATCGAATGATATATAGGGACTTTAGTGCCCCGTTTACCTTAAATCGGACGAAACTATATATGAGAGCTATATATAAATCTGACCCGATTTTCTTGAAACTTAGCACACATCATTCTGACCTAATTCAGTACTCTGCGCCAAATTTCGTGCAAATCGAATGATATATAGGGACTTTGGTACACCACTTACCTTAAATCGGACGAAACTATATATTTGGTAGCTATATCGAAATCTGAACCGATTTTCTCGAAACTTGGCACACATCATTCTGACCTAATTCAGTACTCTATGCCAAATTTCGTGCAAATCGAAAGATATATAGGGACTTTAGTGCACCATTTACCTTAAATCGGACGAAACTATATATGGGAGCTATATCTAAATCTGACCCGATTTTCTTGAAACTTAGCACACATCATTCTGGACCTAATTCAGTACTCTGTGCCAAATTTCGTGCAAATCCAATGATATATAGGGACTTTGGTACACCACTTACCTTAAATCGGACGAAAACATATATGGAGCTATATCGAAATCAGAACCGATTTTCTCGAAAGTTGGCACACATCATTCTGGACCTAATTCAGTGCTCTATGCCAAATTTCGTGCAAATCCAAATATATATATATATATATATATATATACAAATATATATATATAGGGACTTTGTTACACCATTTACCTTAAATCGGACGAAAATATATATGGGAGCTATATTTAAATTTGGACCGATTTTTCCCATTTTCAATAGGGTTCGTCCTTGGGCCAATTAAGTGACCTGTGCCAAATTTCATCCAAATCGGATCATAAATGCGACCTGTACTTTGTTAAATGGACTGACGGACGGACAGACAGACATGCAAAAATCGACTAAGAAAGTGATTCTATGCATTTTCTCAAAAGGAACCATGGGTCTATCTCGATTATTTTTGCCTGTTACAAACATATGCACAAAGACATAATACGTCCCAGGAGAAAATACTCTCTTGCGTGACAATTTCGTTAACGAAGCGTTAACGAAATTTATGGAATTGTCATTCATGACTAAACACATGATATGTCGTCGAAAATGTCGTTCTTCTCGAAATATGAAAACAAAACAAAACCAGTGAGCGGAGCAGTATAGTCGGACGGGGCCGATTGGTATCAATTTAAAGGTCAACCACTCCTCTTGAACATATTTTCAACTTTTTGGGTCTAGGTCCTTCAGGGGCAAATTTATACGCCGTAGAATACAAATTTTGGCATTTTTCTTTCTTTCTGAAAAAGTATATAAGAAATTTGAGATAAAGAAAACGTGTTTTCTTGGTTTAAATAGGTAAGTTTAAAAGAATATATAATTATTTATATCATTATTTAAATGCATTGTTTTACTCTTAGGATGGGGCAAATAAATGACAATTGGTGAAATATTGTCGTCAACGACAACTTCGCTTACCCTGTCGCACAAGTTGTCGTGCAGGAATACTGCGAAACTTGTGTGAAAATTTCGTCAACGATTTCACATTGTTGTCTGAAAAGTGTCTTCAAGGAATTGACATTGTTGTCTGCAAGATACTTTCTACTGGGACCCTGTACCACAGTGTGGTGAAAGGTATAAAAATTGGTAAATAGGGAGGATTGAGAAAATCGACTAGTACAGTTCTTTTGCAAATAGAGAGCAGGCATTATGAAGTTACCTTTAAAATGGCAACAAATCATACATCAAAACGGTGGCATGTTAAATAAAGTCCTATAATTCATATAAAAATAATGGGTTTATGTTTCCCCAACATAATATATAACCAAGCACTGGCATGTGGTCTAGACGATGTCTATTATGAATACTTTCATGTGTTATTAAAAGAAGGAAAACATTTTATGTGTTCCCTCTTGTTGGCATTCATTCCATATCTTCATTTTATTTGTGAAAACATGGCCTCTACCATATAATGGATGTTCTCAAACACAGATCCTAAACTCTAAACTAATTATGTGATAAAACGAATTATAGCCATTATAACATCAAAGGACACTTTTACAATTAAACAATATACTTGTTGAGCATACACAAAACCAACGAACATACACACACATACAAATTATAACCCCATTAGATAAATCTATATGTGCATACATACAACAACTAGTCTCCGTAGAGTAACATTTAACAAATGTGTTAATTGATTCAGTAAGTTTCAGTGATTTCATTTATTTCTAAACACTTTGGCTACTCCGTTGAGAGCCAAAAACACCGAAAGCTAACTAAGTTAATAATTAATACACATCAACACAAATTCACTTGTTTGTCAACAGAGAAACTCACACACACACACTCTTACACAGACAAAGTGATCAGAACTGGCGGCCTGTTCCGGACATACGGAAAGGCCAACAACTTAAAACTGTAATAAAAATATGCCAACACTTAATGACAACAACAGAATTACACCAAAAACCGGACAACTGGCCAGCAACAGCAGGATGGTGGTAACAAAAATTATAAGTTGACAGTATCAAAGAATGACCAGAGTCAAGCATGAGTCAAGAACAGCCAAACAAAATAACAAACCAATGTGTCTGATCCTCGCCTCGACAACCAACCAGCCAGCCAACAAAGTGGCCAAAAGCTAAAAGCCATGAAATAACAATTTGAAACAAGCGAACACACACACTCGCACAGCAGGGGAGATGGCGGTGCACCGAGAACAGAAAAAAGAAGAATTATGACGATAACAGCAAGTTCAAGAAGGATAACATGTAGCGGTCAGTAGTGCCAGTTGTTAGTGTTGGCTTATTCCTTTGACTTCGTATGCATTGTAACTTATATATGGAAAGAATGCAAATATGTATACGAAAAAGGCAGCTGCATGAAAATTAGGGTTTATAAATTTATATTTTTGGGAAGGGGTTTATACTAAATATTTGACATAAATTGGGTTTTTTATTTTATATTTCGTCTCATAAAAAATATTAATATTGGTTCAAGTTTCGGGATAGCCCCCAAATAAGAGGGTATTATTTAGGGAGTTTGGACTTGTATACCCTCCATTAAAAGAAAAAGTGTATATTAAATTTGTCACTCCGTTTGTAAGACCTCAAAATATTCATCGAAGACCCCACACAGTATATATATTATTGAATAGAAAAATTCTATGTCGATTTTCGCCTATGTGTTGAAATAGATAGAGATCGCAATATTTAAGATAGAGCTATGAAATTTTGCTCAGTCATTACCCAGGATGTCTGGTATTGCAAATGGAATATATCGGTCTACTTTTTGGGGATTTTGGCCGTAATTTGGTATTTTAGATTAAAATTAGTAATATACCCAAGTTTCAGGATAGTCCCTATATAATTGTACCTTAAAATATTCGGTAATTTGGACACGTTTTTCAACCGAATTGGCTGTAATTTGGTATTTTGGGTTCTCATTGAATAAGACATATCCGTACCAAAAATAATTAATATTGACCCAAGTTTCAGGGTACCTCCAATATTTGTATTTTGAAGATTTTGATCACGTTTTCCAACCTAATTTGATGTAATTGGTATTTTTATTCTCATTGATGGAGGGTATCAAAAGTTCGATCGGGCCGGACTTAACATAGTATACCGGCCCCATATAACGAAAACACGGTAAAATCAAATAATCGGTATTTTGAAGCCTTTGGACAGGTTTTCCACCTAATCAGCTGTAATTATATCCTACACATTTACGTTGTCAGGGTATTGCAGCTTGGTGTGACCGAAAGATTATAATGCTGCGAAATGTTGAGCTACAAATCGACCATAAAACTGTTTTAAACCATTTACAAATCTGGATTCAAAAAGAATCTCGATTTTTGGGTGCCACACCGATTTAAGGAAAGAAATAGGACGGATCGAATAACCATCTGCGAAGCCTTGCCCAAACGGAATGAGATAGACCCATTTCTTAAACGGATGCTGACTGGAGATAAGAAATAGATCACACCCAAAAAACCCTGTGCGAAAACGATCGTGGACAAAGAGCGGTGAAGCACCTCAAATGGTGCCTAAAACAGGTCTAATGGCCAGGAAGGTTCTGCTATGCATTTGGTGGGACTAGAAGGGGATTATTTATAATGAGTAGCTTACATATGGTCAAAAGCTAAATTCTGACCTCTATTGTCAATAACTGGACCGTTTAGAGATAGCAATTGCCCAGAAACGGCCTGAATTGGCCAACAGGATAGGTGTCATGCTCCACCAGGACAACGCTAGGCCACACACATCTACAGTGACTCGCCAGAAACTTCGGGAGCTTGGTTGGGAAGTTGTAATGCATCCGCCATACAGTCTGGATAAACGATTATCATAATTGTCTTGCATTGCAATTTTTTTTTAATGATAAACCAGTGAGCGGAGCAATATAGTCGGACGGAGCCGACCATATGATACCCTACACAACTTCCATGAACATCTAACATTCTGTGGTACCTCATTCTGAGCTTGAGCAATATTTCGCGATGTTTGCACCCTCTTGACCGTCTAAAGTTGAACAGATATAACTAATTTTCTAATTACCTCAAATTACTTGTCCAGATTCCCTTCAACGTGGGTTGTTTCGTGATGTTCGGCTTTCAATTGTGGCCTGTAGATAGACTCGAAAAATACGTTTTCGGTCGGCTTCATCCCAATATTATTATCTGATCATCACCGAAAATTATAGGCGTTGTCCTTGACCATACCTGGATACTAGCGAAAATTTTCAAAGCGATGAGCGCTATATTTCCGCCCTCTAGTGTGGTAATGGGTTACTAAATAATATCTGAGTACGTAAGCACCTGTTGACATTTAAGTGTAACTCCCACATCCGAGTTCATACGACAATAAAATTGGTATCAATTTAAAGGGTATATTATAAACATCTCGGGTCTATGTCCTTCAGGGGTAAATCTATCATTTTTCATTTTTTCACACAAAATTCAGGGTCCATTTGACCCGCTTAATATTGACCGATCTTTATCAAAACAGGCATGCTTATTCTTTGGCCCGATCCCCTTCTTAATGCAAAAATTCGCGGTGTTTGGGCCGTAATTGCGGTCTCTGGATCGATTCGTGAAGATTGGTTCATAACTGTGGCCTGTATCGTGTTTACAAATTATAATGGACAGACGGACGGACGGACACACATATCTAGATGGACTCAGCCGAGATATGACGATCGGTATACTTAAAGGTGGGTCTAGGACCAATATTTCGCGGCGTTACAAACTTTTGGGGCTTCACAAAACTATAATGCCCTGACAACATAGTTGTGTAGGGTATAATAATGGATTTCTTTTTCCCCAACGTAATATATTTCGAACGTGTGTCTGATTGAGCTTTAATTTTTAACAGTGTGGCATACCAAATTGCGTGTATCAAGTTTACTTTAAATCCATTTACCTAAATTTGTTCCATTAACGCAAACTACTCTTAATCTGTCCGAAGGTTCACATATAGAGAATGATCACTTATTTAAGTTTGTTCAATTTCATGCCAATATTTGTATAATATAGCCAAAGTGGAGAAGGGTATCATATAGTCGGCCCAGTCCGACTTTACTACTTTTCTTACTGGTTAGAACTGCATTCGTTTTTACGATAGCGTCGTAATTTACATCAAACGTTATGTAATAAGATTACACGAAAATGTTCATGAGTGAATTGTACTTTATTTATTTTTTTGCAAATCTATTTTTCAAGATATTGTAAGCAACACAACACATGGTCGAACGTCAAATCGTAAAGCGCACATTTATTCAAAAAAGAGCAAAATTTTGACTACCAATGAAAATGTCAAAAGTATACATTGTAGCCCACATGGACCAATATTCGACTACATATCAATATAATTCATATGTTAACTGGTCCAGAAATTTTTTTCCAGAGCAGTTAAAAACTTTGAATTGTGTAAATTTCAATTTTATGTTTTTACCAATTTCTATCTTCTTCGCAGTTCTTAAATCCTATCATTTCTTATGTATCAATATATATATATATATATTTTTTTTTTTGTTTCAAAATATAAATAACAACACCTACATACCTATAAATTTCAAATTAATTACCATAAATTCACAAATGTTCCTCGTTTCGAAGGAGCCACAGCGCCTTGTAGATGGCATGTTAAAGAGTTTTAATGAAAACAAACGTGCCTCTGGAAATTATGAAGTTATACTCATACGTTCTTCTGCCATATCGTATGCAGTTTACAAAACTTCACACATGCACACATACTCGTACTCACACAACAACAGCAACAATTTCTCGGAGAAAAATGCATATGAACCTGTGTGTGAGTGTTTTCAATAATGAGGAACATGGGTCTCCTTGCATTTTCCTTTTGTGTCGTTTTTGTTTTATTTTTTCTTGCTGCTTTGCACTTCGTTGTTGCCATTAATAAATCAGTGTCTTGAAAAGTGACTTTTATTTCAGTCATCGTTAAGTGTCGAAACTGGTTTAAATTAATTAAAACGAAATCGCTACACACAAACTTGCACACACACAGAAACGTGTTCACATTCCGTCGTTTGCTTGTTATGAGTTGTTGCGTTGGCCAGGACATTTATCAATGTGTATGAACGGAATGAAAATATGAAAGGAGTGTGCAACGGAAATGTTTATTTAACATAATGTTATCAAATAACTTCCGTTGAGTATAATGCAAGGAACCAAAAACAAAAAACGTAAATCATCCTCAATATTAATGTCCATTGAAATGTATACAGTGCTGGTATGCTGGTGCGAATGATTAACAGACAATATGAAATATGCTCACGTAAGCGCATTGATGTTGATATGGATCAAGAGAAAATAATTTTACAACGCTTTCACTTGTAATTCGGATTACAATAACATGAAAGGGAGCAAGTAGGTGTCGATGTTAAATGTTTTCACTACTATGTACAAATATACATCTTCCCTAAATAATATTACGATGATTTTTGTTAGGCTTCGAATCGATATGGCTTAAAAATGAAATTTCAGTCTGATCAACAAATGATTGGCGTGGAATATAAATTAATTTTTTTATGTCAAATTTAAAAATCGGATGGAAGGGAATTTCTAAGCCGAAATCAAAATAAATATCCTCATATTCTTATACTTTCTTACTCCTATAATTCTTACTTTCATAACAATCTTCTCAGCAACATGTCAATGATATTATCAGAATGTTGACACAAAGCATTTAAGCCTATTCGTAGAGCTTTATGACACGTGTAATACAATACAAAGTATGCAATTAAATTGAAAGAAAAACAACAACAGCATCCCCCACCCGGAAAAGAAGAATAACAATCAAAATATGTAAAACAGCAGAGTAACATCAAATTTTCTGGTGATTTACTTTAATGACATTTTGTTAACCACTAAAATCACAATTGTTTTATATACACAGAGGCGAACACACTGAATTAACTACAAAAATATTTAAATTTAACGATGCCTGTATTACTTATGCAAATCCTCGTCTAAGGACATTTCAGGGAATTTAAATGATTTGCCTAGTCTATAAAATTGAAATCATAAAAAGGATTAACTTTCGACAATGTTTGAATTGCTTTCTTCCCTTTCCAATGAACATTTGAATTCAACACTTGTAAATAGAGTATAGAATCGAATTCATCCCTTCTTATATATAACATGCAAAAAGATGGCAAAGATGGACCGGTAATATCTTTCAGGATTAGTAAATTTAAAGATGAGTTCCAACCAGCCGATTGTCTCTCACTGAAAGGAGAAAAGTTCGTCCGAAGTGAATAAGTAAAAAACCCAGTAAGGAAAGTAGTAAAGTCGGATTGGGCCGACTATATGATACCCTTCACCACTTTGGGTATATTTTACATATGTATCCGAAAAGACGTCGCTGTACTGTTTAAAATTTAATCTCAATCAGACACCCATTGAATATTTGGCGTACAATTAACATAAATAAGTCGAAATTATATATGGAAGCTAAGTTATATCTATATCTGAACCGATTTCAAGCAAACCTGCCAGAGATCCATGCCATAGTCAATCGAACTATGGTATGGATCTTTAGTGTACAATTTGCTTAAAACCATCACGTCATTCTAGACGCTATGCCAATATTCTTGCTAATCAAAAGATTTGCAGGGACTTTGGTGCACCATTTACCTAAAATCGGCCGCAACTATATATGGGATATATCTAAATCTGAACCAATTTTCACGAAACTCAGCACACATCATTCTAGACCTAATTCAGTAGGCTATACCAAATTTCGTGCAAATCGAAAGATATGTAGGGACTTTGGTACACCATTTACCCAAAATCGGGCGTTACTATATATGGTAGCTATATCTAAATCTCAACCGATTTTCTTGAAACTTGGCACAAGATATTCTAGACATAATTCAATACGCTATGCCAAAATTCGTGCAAATCAAATCTTTTTCAGGGACTATGGTGCACCATTTACCTAAAATCGGCCGAAACTATATATGGTAGCTATATCTAAATCTGAACCGATTTTCATGAAATTTTACACACATAATTCTAGACTCATTCCAGTACGCAATGCCAAATTTCGTGCAAATCGAAGGACATATAGGGACTTTGGTACACCATTTACATTAAATCGGGCGAAACTATATATTGGAGCTATATCTAAATCTGAACCAATTTTCTCCAATTTCAATAGGGTTCGTCCTTGGGCCAAATAAGTGAACTGTGCCAAATTTCATCCAAATCGGATCATAAATGCGAACTGTACTTTGTTAACAAAAATACATGGACAGACGGAGGGACGGACAGACGGACATGCGTAAATCGACTCAGAAAGTGATTCTATGCATATTCTCAAAAGGAACCATGGGTCTATCTCGATTCCTTTTGCCTGTTACAAACACATGCACAAAGACATAATACCCTGTACCACAGTGTGGTGAAGGGTATAATTAATTTCCGACTCCATTTGGAACAATTATTATTATACTGCAGCGAAATACCTAGGGATCTGCAGCAAAACTTCTGATTGGTATATAGGGTAACATTTAAATTGTTTACTAACGAAATTTGGCTAGAACAGATTTTGGAAATCAAATAAAATGAATCCGAAATGGCGGATCAAATATAAGAAAATATTTCATTTTATGGCATTATTATACCCTTTACCACACCGCGGTACAGGGTACAGTCGACTCCGCTTTACTGTAAGTCGCTTAACTGGAAAATATCGGATAAGTGAAATTGATTTCCTGCACCATTACATTTTAGGTAAATCGCCCACAATTTACTCCGCATAAGTGAAACTTCGCATAACTGAAACCAGTGAGCGGAGGAATAGTAGTCGGACGGGGCCGACCATAGGATACCCTACACAACTTCCATTAAAATCTAACTTTCTGTGATTCTACATTCTGAGATTGGGCAATATTTCGCGATATTTTCACACTTTTGAATGGCTAGTGGTCAGCAAATGTTACTAATAATCAGTACATCCCCTCTAATTGTGTGGGTTGTGTTGTGATGTTTGGCTTTCGACTCGAAAAACACAAATAATTAAGTTTTCGGTAAACTTTATCCGAAAAATTATTATCTGATCATCACCTAGCATTTTGGGCGTTGTGCTTAACCTTAACTGGAACCTCATGGAACATTTCAAAGCGATCAGCGCTATATTTCCGCCCTCCAGTGTGGTAATAGGTTACTAAATAATTTCTGAATACGTAAGCACCTACGGCAATATAATTGGTATCAATTTAAAGGTCAATCACTTCTCGGGTCTATGCTCTTCAGGGGTAAATATATACGCTATAGAATACAAATTTCGTAATTTTTCACACAAAAGATAGGGTCCATTTGACCCGCTAAATATTGACCGATCTTTATCAAAACAGGCATGCTTATTCTTTGGCCCGATCCCCTTCTCCATGCAAAAATTCGCGATGTTTGGGCCATAATTGCGGCCTCTGGAGCGACCAGAAAATTGGACAAAAATAAAGTCATCCCCTAAATATTAACCGATCTTTTCCAAAAACAATATAGGTCTTCATTGACCAGAACCCATCCTACATGCAAAATTTCGTGAAGATTGGTCCATAACTTTGGCCTGTATCGTGTTTACAAATTATAATGGACAGACGGACGGACGGACGGACACACATGTCTAGATCGACTCAGCTAGTCGAGATATGACGATCAGTATACTTAAAGGTGGGTCTAGGACCAATATTTCGCGGCGTTACAAACATTTGGGGCTGCACAAAGCTATAATACCCTGACAACATAGTTGTGTAGGGTATAAATATCCGATAACTGAAATAGCTTTTGGAGTCAAATATTGCAATTTCCTTTGAAATCACTCCGTATAACTGAAAATCGTGAGAATGAAGAATAATGACAGAATATTTTGCATTGAGGAATACACATCATCAAAGTCATCCTAACATATACTTTTTCTGCAATTAATGATTTTTCCGTCATATGGAACGTGTGTGTTAATTTTGACGTCGAAGAACCTTAAGTTCGTTCGGCCAAACTTTTAAAACCATTTGGAAAATTCGAAACAAACTCCGATCCACATTTCTATATTTCATATACAATAACAAAGATGCACCAAAATATGTTATTGAATGTACCGTTCAAAGGGGAAATGTCAAAACGAGGTCCACATAGAATTAAACAAAATGAGAAGATCGTCCACTTTCAACTATTTTAAGTTATTTTTTAAAGCCTTCAAGATAGTAACAAAATTTTAAATACAACAATTTGAATCAATAATGAAAAAAAACCTTGCGCATAAAAAATATAGTTCATAATAAAAATCTTTTAAGCAGTGAACATGTCAATCAGTTTTCATTTCTATCGTCTAATTTATAGATATAAAATATTAATTATTCCTAATTCCTAAAACTGAAAAAATTTTCGCGTATGGGTAGTTTGGATAACTGAAATTATTTTCAGTTAACCGAACTCCGCTTAAGTGAAAACATCGGATAACTGAAACAAACATCCAAATTTTTTTTCCGATATTTTTACGGCGTGATCTTTTGTAAAGTCCTATTTTGCCTTATTCGGAATCTTCACTGTCATCGCTATTGTTTCGGAACAGGCCTTTGTATAAGATTTAATCGATACACACCGCTTTTAACAGTCCAAAGTGGATTAGCCAGATGTGTATATCACCTTTAATTATTCAATCAGACCCATTATTGCCGTTTCACTCCGATGGAGGTTTATCTGAATGGCTTATTAGCAGCTCTATAATTTTTTGTTGTTGGGTGTTTCCACACACTACTTTTTGTGGCTTCTTCCTCATCTTGAAGTAGACATCTTAGTGCGCCCTACCCTGAGTATTGGCCAGCCATTCCATTCAAGCCTACAATAATGAGAGTCCTTTCCACGTTCTTCCTCAACTATTAAAAATGTCTGTCTTTCGGGTCTCAAATTGTAGCATTATTATTGACCGCAACCGGCATCCCCTTATGGGTTCTTTTTTTAGTTTACTGGACGCATTAATCTCGTCGATCTCTGCATAGCAGTGCTCATCTCATCCTTCTCCTCCTCCTTACCAATAGTTTCTGCCCTCTTTCTCCAATACAGCTCTGCCGCCCTGGATTGTCCCAGATTACTCTTAGCCAACAAAAAGCTCTTATTTCTCTTTGCGGGTTTGACATCCGTCTGCCCTTCCGTAGACCTAATCATTTTCGCCGCTTCCGAGTAAGTGGGCTAGGCTAGGCTTATATTTTGGGCATCAGACTGATTTGCGCTATTGTTTCTTTGGTTCATCCTGGCCGTTGTGTCCCAGATATCTGCTTCTTTCTAGTCGATAACTTAGCAACGTCGTTTTTATACCCTGCACCATAGTATGGAGGGTATATTAATTTTGTCATTCCGTTTGTATATATATTCTTGATCAGCCGATCTAGCCATGTCCGTCCGTTCGTCTGTCCATCCGTCCGTCCGTCTATTGTAATCACGCTATCTTCTGAAGGAATTGAGATAGGGAGCTGAAATTTTGCATAGGTTTGACTTTTGTCTGCAGGCAGGTCAAGTTCGAAGATGGGATATATCGGTCCTCGTTTAGGCATAGCTCCCATATAACAGTACCCCCCCAATTATCTGTATTTTTGGGTTTTTGAGCGCGTTTTTCAACCAAATACGCTGAAATTTGGTATATTGAGTTCTTATTGGGTACTAAATGTCTCCACAAAAAATTATAAATATAGGTCCACTTTTTCTGGCAGCCCCCATATAACGGTACCGCATAATTTTCAGTATTTTGGGTGTTTTGTTCGTACTTTTCCACCGAATTGGCTGTAATTTAGTATTTTGATTTCTTATTAGGTACCAAATCTCTCCACAAAAAATTATAAATATAGGTCAATTTTTTGGATATCCCCCATGTAAGGGTACACCCAATTTTCGGTATTTTGGGGTTCTTGAGTGCATTTTTCTACCGAATGCGTTGGAATTTGGTATTTTGTAGTCGTATATGGTAACAAAACTCCCTACCAAAAATATTTAATATTCGCCCCCTTTTTGGGGTCGTCCCTCATAACCCCATTTTTATATTAAAATAGTTATATGATTTGTTCCGTGTTTGGGTTTGGTTCTAAGACTCTGTTGTAATCATTTCATCTGCGGAAGATACGAAAAAAACTAGAACATAAGGTTCGATAATTAACCTTAGATATATTGATATATATGAACTGTAACCCGCATTTAGGCCCAGCCCCTGTGTGGGAGGTAGCAGAAGGAGTGGACCGATATTCCCCATTTTCGAGCTTGAACTAATATTGGATGAAATAATAAAATGGGCAAAGTTTAGATGAAATCAAAATTTTTTGAAACAAATTTGGTCCAAAGATACATGGGGTCGGTTTGTATAAATGTCGGTATAGGTACACTTTTTGGTATGTTCCCTATATTTTTATTTCAAGTAGCTGTCAGTAGTAACAGAAGGAGTGGACCGATATTCCCCATCTTCGAAAATGAACTAAGTGTGGAAGAAATCAAAATTTTCTGAAACGGATTTGGTCCAAAGAAACATGGGATCTAGAACCAATATTTCGATGAGGCACATTTTCACTGTATCAAATTGTATACACCCCCATTAGTCATAAGCTGAAATTTGTATTTGGTGTACATTATGATTTACATAATCGGTTTATAACCAGTAAGGAAAGTAGTAAAGTCGGACGGTGCCGACTATATGAAACCCTTCACCACTATGGGTATATTAAACATTATTATTAACATGAAATTGAATGAAATAAAATATGTGATATTTATGTAAATGTGCATCTACCTAGATCTATCCATAAAGTATGTAAATCGAGTTCAAACAAATATAAATAGGTCATCCGTTGGGCTATGTTTGTAATTCTAGAAAACGCAACTGCGTAATTCTATGCTCAATTTTGTAAGTTGTGCAAAAATTGATGTCAAACTGACTAACAATTTACTTGAAATCAGGCGAAAATATATATGGAAGCTCTATCCAAATATTAAGCGATTTCAAAAAGAACTTGTCACAGGTTAGGTTATACTAATTTCAGAACGAAATCTGGACCGATTTTCTCGAAACTTGGCAGACATCACTCTAGGCTCAATTCAGTACGTTATGCCAAATTTCGTGCAAATCGAAGGATATATAGGGACTTTAGTGCACCAATTATATGAAATCGGACGAAACTATATATGGGAGCTATATCTAAATCAGAACCGATTTTCACGAAACTTGGCAGACATCATTCTAGGCTCAATTCAGTACGTTACGCCAAATTTCGTGCAAATCGAAAGATATATAGGGACTTTGGGGCACCATTTACATGAAATCGGACGAAACTATATATAGGAGCTATATCTAAATCTGGACCGATTTTCTCGAAACTTGACAGACATCACTCTAGGCTTAATTCAGTACGTTATGCCAAATTTCGTCCAAATCGAAGGATATATAGGGACTTTGGTGCACCATTTATATGAAATCGGACGAAACTATATATGGGAGCTATATCTAAATCTGGACCGATTTTCTCGAAACTTGGCAGACATCACTCTAGGCTCAATTCAGTACGTTATGCCAAATTTCGTACAAATCTAAAGATATATAGGGACTTTGGGGCACCATTTACATGAAATCGGACGAAACTATATATGGTAGCTATATCTAAATCTGGACCGATTTTCTCGAAACTTGGCAGACATCACTCTAGGCTCAATTCAGTACGTTATGCCAAATTTCGTACAAATCTAAAGATATATAGGGACTTTGGGGCACCATTTACATGAAATCGGACGAAACTATATATGGTAGCTATATCTAAATCTGGACCGATTTTCTCGAAACTTGGCATACATCATTATAGACCTAAATGATTAGGCTGTACCAAATTTCGTGCAAATCGAAAGATATATAGGGACCGTTTACATTAAATCGGTAAAATATATATATAAAATATATAAAATATATATCTAAATCTGAACCGATTTTTCCCAATTTCAATAGGGTTCGTCCTTGGGCCGAATAAGTGACCTATGCCAAATTGCATCCAATTCGGATCATAAATGCGACCTGTACTTTGTTTACAATTTAACATGCACAGACAGACAGACAGACGGACGGACGGACATGCATAAATCGACTTAGAAAGTGATTCTATGCATATTCTCAAAAGGAACCATGTGTCTATCTCGTTTCCTTTTGCCTGTTACAAACATATGCACAAAGACATAATACCCTGTACCACAGTGTGGTGAAGGGTATAAAAATGTCGGTATAGGTCCACCTTTTGTTATGTTACCAATATTTTAATTTCAAGTATCTGTCAATAAATCTATGGTGGAGGGTAGCAAAAGTTCGGCCCGGTCGAACTTAACGCTTTTTCACTTGTTCACTTCTTCCATCATCTTATCATTCTTTTCGCTCATCCGGCATTTTAGGACGGTAATGTTGGTCTTCCTCTCTTATTCGGACTTGGAATTTGAGTCTGAATTCCCACCTCTCTCGGAAGTTTGGGTCGATATTCTCAAACTCAGATAAATTGTTGCCTGTTGGTTTGACTACAGATGCAACCACGTGTGGTATCTGTTTTATGAGAATACCCCCCTTGTCAGTTTTAGTCTAAACTAAATACACATTTTAAAAACACCCCTTAACTGACAAATATTTCAAATTTGATATATATTCTTAACTGATCTTCAGCATCGTTGTATAAACATGTACACAAACTATTAACATAGTTAATTATAACCCTCATTCTATTTAGATTTTCTTTACCACCTTACAAAAACAATAGAAAATCAAGATTACCATAAAAGTTCTTAGGTAAACACACAACTAACACTTCCCCTTGACAAAATAAATCCAAAAATTCATTTTAACTACAAACATGCTGATAGTGTAAAGGTATAAAGGATGTTGGCGGTGGTGTTGATTATAAAAGCAGTAAAAATGTCCCCCTCAAACCAAACAAGGCCCAGACAATCATAAAACAATATCTTTAAGAACTTTAAGTTACTTCTAGTCCCGCATCTCATTCTCCTCCTCAATCATTAACATTTGTAATCACATCTCAACGCAATTGAAATTTTTGAGAAGGGGAAAAACGAAATCTAGATGATGATGATGAGATGTAGCCGTCAAGTTTTATGTAGTTGTTCTTGTTCCTTCATACAAGCAACAACTACAACACAAAATGTCATCTTAGATTTCGACTGTATGGCGGTGGCAGTGACTGACTGCACTTAACTACAAAGTTTGAGTGATTTTGAGTATCACAGTCATTTAGACAAATCCTCGCTGATAGTGATAACGCTTGTTGCGCTTGCTCTGGTTACACGCAGGCGACAGACAGAAAAACGCTTGCTTACTTACACACAATGACGGTTGTTTACTTTTTCTTGGGGAGGTGGTAAAAATTGGTGGTGTGCCAGCGCAAAGACAACATGGCAATTGGGTATGCCATGAAGGGTACAACGGTGGTTTTAGTCTTAGTAAGTTTCGTTTCTTTGTATGAAAAGTCTCCACCATATTTTGCGTGCATCTTTCAATGGTTTGTTATTTGTTCTTAGACATTGTGCACAGTACAAAAGAAACTGTCAATTAGTCTTTTTGTGTTGACATTTCTCTATCAAATGGGTCATCTTTATGTGAAGACGGTGAACAGTTTTGGGGGTTGTTATGATACAAGGTGTATATTTGGAAATATTCCCAAGGTTCAAATTAATTTCAGGCGTTACAACATATTGCGGCTACACAAAGTTATAATACCCTTCTGTAGGGAATAATAATTGACCCAAAGGTAGTCCCATATAACTGTACACCCAATATTCGGTATTTTGGACAAGTTTCAACAGAATTGGCTGTGAGTTGGAAATCTCATTAGTGCTAAATCTCACTACCAAATTATTAATATTATCCCATGTTTCGGTATTTTGAGGATTTTGGACAAAATTTGCAATCAAATTGACTGTAATTAGGTACTTTGGGTTACATATATCAATCACATCCTTGTACTAAAATTATTTATATTGACCCATCTTTGCGGGTACCCCACATCTCCGTACTAAAAATGATTTATATTGGCCCAAGCCTGTATTTTTTGGACACGTTTTAAAACCGAATTGGATGTAATTTGGTATTTTGTATTTTATATTGGCTGTCAAATTTCATTATCAATATCGATCCCCGTTTTGGTATAGTCTCATATAACGGTATATAGTCCCACTATTAGGTATTTTGAGATTTTAAATCATATTTTTCTCAAGTCTACACTTACAGTCCATTTTTTTACAATTTTCCCCTCATTAAAATACATAAAAATAAAAAAACTACACATTAATAACGAGCTAACTAGTTAACTACCTATCCGTTCAGAGCCAAGTCTGCGTTCGGCATTCCTGCAAAATTAATACGGCTATGCTGGTTAATTTTGAGTGGCACAAGGTCAACAGTTAATGTTGGAAAGGACCATTCAGAGCCTTTCAATATCGAACGAAGATTCAGACAAGGTGGCAGTTTGTCGTGTGACCTGTTTAAAATCTTGCTGGAAACGATCATACGAAAGCAAATCTTCTGTAGGAAGATTGAACACCCAATGAGCACCCAAAATATCAAATTAGAACCAATTCGATTGGAAAACGTGCCCAAAATACCGAATATTGGATGTAACGTTATATGGAGGCTACTCCGAAACTTTGGCCAATATCGATCATTTTTGGTAGGGAGATTTTGTACCCAATGAATATAAAATTACAGTCAATTCTTGTGAAAATTGTGCCCAAACTTACCAAAATTCCGAATATTGGGGCTGACCTTAAAAAGTGGACCCATATTGATAATTTTTTGTAGGAAGGTGTACTACTCCATAAGTACCTAAAATTCTACATTACAGTCGCTTCGGCTGAAAATCGTGTCTACAATCCTCAAAATAAAAAGTGGACTTAGAGTAGACATGTGATGAATTGGACTTAGCACCTTTACTCATCAATACAAAACAACAATAAGAAATGAGATAACTGTACTTCTATATTTTTAAATCGATGTATTTTGCCTAATTATACATTCCTGTATCAAAGTCTCAATTTCTAGAAAAATGGACTTATTGGACTTTACTAGTTAAGCCAGCGATATGTTACTTGCCTACGCCGACAACATCAACATAATGGGTCGAACATTGGAAGCGGTAACAGCCACCTTTAAAAGAATTAATTCTATTCTCGGACATCGACATAGTCCGACGGTTCGAACTGCAGCGACTAGGTCATGTTGTGAGAATGGATGAGGTTTCCCCCACTCAAACGGCATATAAAAGCTACTTAAGTGATGGTTCATGCAGAAGGGGAAGGCCACGATTCCGATGGAAAGATCAAGTAGAAGACAACATCTCGAAGTAGGTCTTTCAAATTGGATGAAATGCGCAAAAGACCAAAGCGCTTGACAATCTTTTTTAAGATCGGTTTATTGAACAACCGTTCTGCCACAAGCCAGCTAAGTAAGTATCCGAAACCACTACCTTACTTTATTCCTACATGACAAGACTGATCCCAATTCAAATTTCAAGAATCAAGCTCTGTGGTGCATTTTCGCACAAATTTTGAACGAACTTTGTGTTCACATTATCAGGGGCCATAAGTCCAAATTTCAGATCGAAAACGAATGTTCTGAGGTACTTTTCTTACATTTCACGATAATCAGAACATAAATCCCCAAAAAATTAGGGACGAAATTGTGCTCACACTATTATTAGAAGAACACTGTTATTTAACGGCCTTTTGAAATTTGTCTTCATCTGTTCATCAATCCTCAAAATATTCGTCAGTTCGTTCGTTCTCTCGTTCCCTACACCCTTCCTCGCTCCCTCTTATAATCCTTTTAACAAAATCCTCTTTCTTCTGTAAACTAGTTTCAAACAGTGTTCAGTAAGAAATAATCTTTTGTTTGCAACGGCATTCATCTTTCACCAAAATACTTCATTTGAATGTGAATATGTAGTTATGTACGTTTGTATGTGTATGTATGCATGTTTCTATATCAGTGCCCTTCATTCCCACAGCTTAGGATTTTGTCTTGGTTTTAGGTTGACTAGTTTTGTGGCGTTGTACTTGTTTTTGCTTTGTCTTTTGTCATATTGTGTCATAGTTTAGCTTTAGTTTCATTCATTCATCTATTGTTGTTGTTATGTTTTTGTTGTTGTCGGTGACGTCTTTTGACGACAGTCCTTGCACCAGTCCTGGCATAGTTGGTGAACCCTTTTAAGTAGTGTTAACTCCAGACATAGACTTCAACAGCTTAGACATGACTGGTGGCTGGCAGTAGTGGTTTTCCTTCTAGCTTGGCTTTGCTGCTCTTCTAGGTGGTGTTAGTGTTGGTGCCGGTGGTGGTGTTGTTGTCATTTTGGCTGACACAAAAGATTTTTCATGTCTTTTGTTAAGTGATGGATTAGTGCGATGACATGATGCTGTTCTTTCACCAGAGTTTTCGGAGTACATCATAATATTTTGTTTATGTTTTTCTCTCATCTGCTGGTGGTGGTTGTTGCATCTGTTGTTTTTAACCTAATTGGAGGTAAATTAAATGAAATGCATGAAATGACTTTAAAATGGGAGTGCAAAGGTAGTCGGTAGGGTTGTTTTTTAATTAAATTAAGATTGACATATAGAGAAGACCTGAGGAGCTAAGACAATAACAGATTTATTCACAGTTTCTCATTGAGGTAATGTAATTGAAAATGAAATATAAGCAGAGAAAGTGTATGTAACCTAACATGAAAAAAAATCATTAGATAATTTGTCATCCATTATTGAAGTTGACACCTAAGCTCGACACTGTTTGGAAATGATTACTGTCACTGTTTTCAAATACAGGGTAATTTATGGAGGGCATTTATTAACGTTCATGACTTTCTCTAAACAAATTACAGGTTTTGTTATTTGTGTAATTTTTATACCCTCCACCATAGGGTATATTGATTTTGTCATTCCATTTGTAACTCATCGAAATATTCATTTCCGACCCAATAAAGTATATATATTCTTAATCAGGGTAAAATTCTAAGACGATCTAGCCATGTCCGTCCGCCCGTCCGTCCGTCTGTTGTAATCGCCAGAAGGAATTGAGATAGGATGCTGAAATTTTGCATAGGTTTGTCTTTTTGCTGCAGGCAGGTCAAGTTCGAAGATATATCGGTCCACGTTTAGGCATAGATCCCATATAACCGTCCCCCTATTTTCGGTATTTAAAATTATTAATATTCGCCCTCTTTTGGGGGGTAGCCCCCCCTTAGAACGTAAGGTTCGATAATGAACTTTAGCCGCATTTAGACCTAACCTCTGTGCAGAGGTTCCAGAAGGAGTGGACCGATATTCCCCTTCTTCGAATTTGAATTAAGTTTGGAAGAAGTAATAAGATGTGAAAGTTTGGATGAAATCTAAATTTTCTGAAACGGATTTGGTCCAAAGAGCCACATTTTCACCGTGTTATATATTATCCATTAAAAATTATAATTATAATTATGTTATAATTATCCATTAAAAATTTCTGAAATTTGTATTATGGTTTACATAATGTCGGTATAGGTCCACTTTTTGGTATGTTCCCTATATTTTCATTTCAAGTATCTGTCATAATACCTATGGTGGAGGGTAACCAAAGTTCAGCACGGCCGAACTTAACGCTTTTTCACTTATTAAACATTCACAAAAAATCGGACGAAACTATATATGGGAGCTATATCTAAATCTGAACCGATTTTACCAAAACTTCGCAGACATCAATCTAGACCTAATTCAGTACCCTGTGCAAAATTTTGTCCCAATCGGAAAAACTATATATGGACGAAACTACATATGGAAGATATATCTAAATCTAAACCGATTCCAAAAAAAAAAAAAAAAAATTCGCATACATAAGTATGTACCTGATTCAGTGCGCTGTGCAAAATTTTGTCCCAATCGGACAAATAATGGGAGTTTGGTGCATCATTTACCTATATCTATATCTAAATCTGAACCGATTTTAACAAAACTTCGCGGACATGAGTCTGGACCTAATTCAGTACTTTGTGCAGAATTTTGTCCCAATCGGACAAATATTGGGAGTTTGGTGCATCATTCTGAACCGATTTTACCAAAACTTCACAGACATCAATCTGGACCTAATTCAGTACCCTGTGCAAAATGTTGTCCCAATCGGAAAAAATATATATGGACGAAACTACATATGGAAGCTATATCTAAATCTAAACCGATTCGGACGAAGCTATATATGGGAGATATATCTAAATCTGAACCGATTTTTCCAATTTCAATAGGGTTCGTCCTTGGGCCAAATAAGTGAACTGTGCCAAATTTCATCTAAATCGGATCACAAAAATACATGGACGGACATGCGTAAGAAAGTGGTTCTTTGCATATTCTCAAAAGCAACCATGGTTCTATCTCGATTCCTTTTGCATGTTACAAACATATGCACAAAGGCATAATACCCTGTACCACAGTGTGGTGATGGGTATAAAAATGGGTATCTAGGGAGGATTGTGAAAATAGAGGACTTCTATGAGAGAGGCATTATTATGCCATTTAAAAAGCCTATAATTTATATAAAAATAATGGATTTCTTTTTCCCCAAACCTTATATTAAATTTCACCTAAATTGGTTGAAACACGTGCTCGAGCTCCCCGAAATATCGAATATTGGGCTGTAGCGTTATATGAAGGCTTCCCTAAAACGTAGACTAATATTGATCATTGTCACTCCATGAGAATCACAAAAATCAACTTAAAGCCAATTCGGCTGAAATCGATCCCAACATAGGAAGACTACCCGGAAACATGGGCTAATGTTGATCATTTTTGGTAAGGACATTTTATTCTCAATGGGGATCCAAAATATTAGAATGCAACAAAAATTGGTTGAAACGCGTGCTCAAGTTCCCCAAAATATCGAACTTTGGAATTTAGCGTTATCTATATGGCGGCTTCCTCAAAAGGTCGACTAATATTGATAATTTTTAGAGAAAGATTCTCTACCACTCCACAACCCATAATACCAAATTCGATTGAAAAATGTGCCCAAAAACCCCAAACACGCTTAAATCAACATAGACTTTTAATCTGATCAACAACACTTTATGGGGTCTCCGCTGAATATTTCGATGTTTTGCAAACGGTATGACAAATTTAATAAACACTCCCCCTATGGTGGAGATTATAATAAATAACCAACTCACTTAATCAATTTAGAGTTAAGTGTCATTATTTTGAGATAGAGAAAAAACTGTCCCAATCCTAGTATCAATGAAAACTGTTATACATACTTCTGCAGAGCCATCTATTGTGTTCCATAGGTACTACCATTAGTGGCTGGTAAATTGACTCGTGCCTAGTATAGACACACGCCATTTAAACCTTTACCTAATATATTTTATTGGTTCTATGCGAAATGAATAAGCATATAATAACGACAATAACGATGTGTATTTATTAAACCTATATCCGGTGTATGTCCAAACTATGTAAGCATAACAAGAGTTGTTATGTGGCCCCGTCAATAGATGGCGCTTGGGTTTTGTGTTTTGTCTAACTCATTATACCCTTCACCTATCTATGGTACAGGGTATTATGTCTTTGTGCATATGTTTGTAACAGGCAAAAGGAAACGAGATAGACACATGGTTCCTTTTGAGAATATGCATAGAATCACTTTATGCATGTCCGTCCGTCCGTGTGTCCGTCCGTCCGTCTGTAGATGTTAAATCGTAAACAAAGTACAGGTCGAATTTATGATCCGATTTGAATGAAATTTGGCACAGGTCACTTATTTGGCCCAAGGACGAACCCTATTGAAATTGGGAAAAATCGGTTCAGATTTAGATATAGCTCCCAAATATATATTTAACCGATTTAATGTAAATGGTCCCTATATATCTTTCGATTTGCACGAAATTTGGTACAGCCTAATCATTTAGGTCTAGAATGATGTGTATCAAGTTTCGTGAAAATCGGTCCAGATTTAGATATAGCTCCCATATATAGTTTCGTCCGATTTCATGTAAATGGTGCACCAAAGTCGCTATATATCTTTCGATTTGCACGAAATTTGGCATAACGTACTGAATTGAGCCTAGAATGATGTCTGCCAAGTTTCGAGAAAATCGGTCCAGATTTAGATATAGCTCCCATATATATTTTCGTCCGATTTCATGTAAATGGTGCACCAAAGTCGCTATATATCTTTCGATTTGCACGAAATTTGGCATAACGTACTGAATTGAGCCTATGTATCCTTACAATTGTATGTCAAAGTTCCTTAGAAGGAACATACTCATGTTATTCTGCAACCTATGATAAATTTAATTTCATGCGAGCAGATTTAAATATATAGGGTCCTTGGTGCACCATTTACCTAAAATCGGGAGAAACTATATATGGGACCTATATCCAAATCTGAACCGATTTCCACGAAACTTAGCGCACATCTTTCTAGACTTAATTCGTGCAAATTGAATGACAAAATTCGTGCAAATCTAATGATTTTCAGGGACTTTGGTCCACCATTTACTTAAAATCGGACGAAACTATATATGGGAGCCATATCTAAATCTGAACCGATTTTCACGAAACTTAACACACATCATTCCACACTTAATTCAGTACGCTACACCAAAATTCGTGCAAATCAAAAGACTTGCAGGAACTTTGATGGAACATTTACTTAAAATCGGGGGAAGCTATATATGGGAGCTATATCTAAATCTGAACTGATTTGCACGAAACTTATCACACGTCATTCTACACTTAATTCATTACGCTATGCCAAAATTCGTGCAAATCTAATGATTTTCAGGGACTTTGGTGCACAATTTACTTAAAATCGGGCGAAACTATGTATATATGGGAGCTATATCTAAATCTGAACCGATTTTCCCGAAAATTAGCACACATCATTCTAGACTTAATTCATTACGCTATGCCAAAATTCGTGCAAATCTAATGATTTTCAGGGACTTTGGTGCACCATTTACCTAAAATCGGGCGAAACTATATATGGGATATATATCTAAATCTGAACCGATTTTCCCGAAATTTAGCACACATCATTCTAGACTTAATTCAGTACGCTAGCACGGACAGACGGACATGCATAAATCGACTCAGAATGTGATTCTATGTTCTCTATATTCTCAAAAGGAACCATGGGTCTATCTCGATTCCTTTTGCCTGTTACAAACATATGCACAAAGACATAATACCCTGTACCACAGTGCGGTGAAGGGTATAACAAAGATTTAAAGAAATGACACTTTTTTACATTAGATTCTTTTCAGCTGCATCAATATATGATCACTTGTTTCATATCATCTACCATAAGGGGGTCTTTATGTTAATACGGTTGCAACACCTCGAAATATTCATCTTAGACCTCACACATATACTCATTATATTCTTCATCAAAAATTTTATTATTATTTTTTTTTATTTTTTCTTCTAAGAATTTAAGAAAATAAATTCGTTTTCAATATATACGAATAAATAATATCCATAGAATAAGAGTATGTATGGATGCCATAATTTCGAGAATATTTGTTCTTTTCTACTATTTTTCATCACCATTTGTAGGAATAGGTTTCATTTCGGTGCCGTTTTCATCTTCATCATCAAATACTTTAAGATTTTTGACATGATACCAAACACCACCATTAAACAGGGTACTTATGCAAATAAAAATGGCAGCTACAGTATTTAGTGTTATTCTGGAAGATCGAAATTTAGAATTTTAAAATTTGAATTACCAAATTTTTACATTCTAACTTACCTCAAACTTTCGGAATCATACAGCCAACAATTGCCCTTATTGGTACATGTTTTACCCCATACTAAACAATATTTATCAAATATCCAACCGAATAAAATGGGTGCGGGTACAAAGCACACCAACGAAATGAACATCATGCCGAAACCCATAATGGCGGATTTATCCTCGGGCGGTACTGAACGCATTGTAATTAACATATTGGCTGCTCTACCGGTGGCAGCAAAGAATTTAATGGTACACATAACCACCAAGAATGTTATAAATTGATTATAACAATTGACGGGACAGGCACCAGCCATGGCCTGACCTCCAACACCGAGGGATAGCTGAAAATCGAAGAGGTAACCATTAAACATAATTTTTTTCGAAATCAATTGAACAAACATTTAACTCACATTTGTTCCATTCATGGAAGAACTGTTGAGATCCGTCAATGTTAGTGGTTCAAATAAAGGATTTTTATTTAATGTTTGATTCGTAGTGGTGGGTATGCACGAACAATCATAGTAACTCTAAATTTGTGAACAAATAAAAATAGTTTTTAAAAAAAAAAGAATGTTAAAAATATATATTTCCCCTTGCCTTAACACCATTAGCATCCATATGTTCTCCCTTGCATCCGGCATGACATGGTGAAATATATGTCCTCATATCCTCACCACATACTGGCGTATAGCGCACATAATCACAGTGGCAAATGCCATTACAACTTAATGTTGAATTCAAAATACTGCTAAAGAAATGTATACAACTTTTTAATTTAATTTATAAATTATGGTTAATTTTTTTGTGGTTACTATTACCTATCACTGGCATTATTTATTAGAGAATTATCATTTGCCGCACAGCCAGTAAACACATAGGCAATCATGCCAGTCAATGTAACAATATCCACCAAAATGTTCCAAGCGGCCAGATAACGTGCTTTTGGTTTAAATTTTGATATGATAACACCGGAAAGTAAAACACCAATAGCCGAAAAGACCAGAGCCACGGTGCCAGTAACCATGCTGGAAAATAATAACAAGTATATAGAAATTAATATAAAACAAGTGAAAGGCGGTATACAGGTATACTGACAGGTATTTGAAATGAAATAAAGGACAGATATTTATAATTTTTAGTAGCGATATTTGGTACCCAATATGAACCCAATATACCAAATTTCAGCGAATTCGGTTGAAAATCGCGCTCAAGGACCTCAAAATACCGAAAATTAGGGGTGCCCTTCTATGGGGGATATCCCAAAAAATTGACCTATATTTATAATTTTTTATGGAGATATTTGGTACCTATTAAGAACTCAAAATACTAAATTACAACCAATTCGGTGGAAAAATACGATAATAACCCCTAAAATACTGAAAATTAGGAGGTACCGTTATATGGGGGCTACAAGAAAAAGTGGACCTATATTTATAATTTGTTGTGGATACATTTAATACCCAATAAGAACCCAATGTACCAAATTTCAGCGTATTCAGCTGAAAAACGCGCTCAAGAACCTCAAAATACCGAAAATTGGGGGGTACTGTTATATGGGAGCTATACCTAAACGTGAACCAATATATCCCATCTTCGAACTTGACCTGCCTGCAAACAAAAGACAAACCTATGCAAAATGTCAGCACCCTATCTCAATTCTTTCAAAAGTAGCGTGATTACAACAGACGGACAGACAGGCGGACGGACGAACGGACGGACGGACATGGCTAGATCGTCTTATATATACTCTATAGGGTCTGAAATGAATATTTCGATGAGTTACAAACGGAATGACAAAATTAATATACCCTCCATACTATGGTGAAGGGTATAAAAATTAATATACCCTCCATACCATGGTGGAGGGTATAAAAAGGATAGTAGTAAAGTCTGGCTAGGCCCACTATAGGATACCCTTCACCACTTTGGGTATATTCTAAATATGTATTGAACGAACTTAAATATGTGATATTTATCTATATCTAAACCGACTCACATCAATCCCTACACATTTCATTCTGCAACCTATGCTAAATTTTTTAAATCGATTTAAAGCAAACTTCACACACGCTAGTTAGTATGCTGCACTGTTCAAAATTTAATCTCAATCAGACACCCATTGAATATTAGGTGTAAATTAAATCGAACGAAAATATATATGGGAGCTATATCTAAATCTGAACCAATTTTCTCGAAACTTAACACACGTAATTCTGGACCTAATTCAGCATCATATGTCAAATTTCGTGCAAATCCAAAGATATATAGGGACATTTGTGCCTCATTTACCTTAAATCGGACGAAAATATATATGGGAGCTATATCTTAATCTGACCCGATTTTCATGAAATTTGGAAGAGTTCACTCTATGCTTAATTCAGTACCTTATGCCAAATTTCGTGGAAATCGAAGGATATATAGGGACATAGGTGCACCATTTACATAAAATCGGACGAAAATATATATGTGAGCTATATCTAAATCTAAACCGATTTTCACGAAACCTACCACTCATCAAATCGAAAGATATATAGGGACTTTGGTGCACCATTTACATAAAATCGGACAAAAATATATATGGGAGCTATATCTAAATCTGAACCGATTTTCAGGAAACTTAACACACATCATTCTATTCCTAATTCATTGCGCTGTGCCAAATTTCCTGCAAATCGGAAGATATATAGGGATTTTGGTGCACCATTTACATTAAATCGGACGAAACTATATATGGGAGCTATATCTAAATCTGAACCGATTTTCACGAAACTTGGCAGACTTCACTCTAGGCTCACTTCAGTACCTTATGCCAAATTTCGTGCAAATCGAAATATGTATAGGGACTGTTTTTGCACCATTTATATAAAATCGGACGAAAATATATATGGGAGCTATATCTAAATCTGAAGCGATTTTCACGAAACTTAACACACGTCATTCTGGACCTAATTCAGCATCATATGTCAAATTTCGTGCAAATCCAAAGATATATAGGGACATTGTTGCCTCATTTACCTTAAATCGGACGAAAATATATATGGGAGCTATATCTAAATCTGAACCGATTTTCACAAAACTTGGCAGACTTCACTCTAGGCTCAGTTCAGTACCTCATGCCAAATTTCGTGCAAATATATAGGGACATTTTTGCACCATTTATATAAAATCGAACGAAACTATGTATGGGAGCTATATCTCAATCTGAACTAATTTTCTTGAAACTTAACAGACGTCATCCTGGACCTAATTCAGCATCATATGTCAAATTTCGTGCAAATCCAAAGATATATAGGGACATTGGTGCCTCATTTACCTTAAATCGGACGACAATATAAATAGGAGCTATGTCTAAATCTGACCCGATTTTCTCGAAACTTGGCACACGTCATTGTAGACTCAATTCAGTACACTATGCAAAATTTCGTGCAAATCGAAAGATATATAGAGACTGTGGTGCCCCATTTACCTTAAAACGGACGAAACTATATATGGGAGCTATATTAAAATCTGAACCGATTTTTTTCAATTTCAATAGGGTTCGTCCTTGGGCAAAATAAGTGACTTGTGTCAAATTTCATCCTAATCGGATAATAAATGCCATTACAAAACAAAGAATTCAGGCAATTCACTGCATCTAAAGTTAGATCGGCAGGGAAATGTGTACTGTAATTTATCAATGAATTTAAACTTAAACAATAGCTGGCAATTAATTAATTTCCCTGTGGATGATTTTATCTACAAGTGCCAATAACATTAAAACACTTGTTAACTATTAAATGATATTGTTCTTTCTTTTTGGCTGTTGTTGTCTCTTATCGATTTAAAAAAAAATACAAATAACATTAGCGCAAAATCATTGATCACCAATAAAAACAACATTTCTCACTTACCTTGACGTAGCAGCCGATTGTCGATATTGAATTTCAATGTATTTAGCGGTAAATATCCAATACGGGGTATAACCGAAGAAATAGAAAGTGTTCGATAAAATATTGCAGAGAATAATTTTACTCTTAAAGAATGTGTGGAAGGTCTTGAGCATATCCTTAAATGATGTTTTACGTTGTATCTGCTCCAGAGAGACACCCATATTTTGTTCTTTGTCGAGTAGACTTTGTGCCTTGCGGCGTGCCGCTGTCAATGGCAGCTCCTTGGGGAACATAAACATACATAATCCAAAAGTGAAGATGAGACCAGCAGTTATTAGCCAACCCATCCACCAGGCGCCCAACCAACGTGAATCACGAATGGTAATAATCGGTGTTAGGTGGGGAGCAATATAGACTCGTAAACACAGCGAGGCCAATGTATAACCCAATGAGGGACCCAACAAACCGAAGAAGTAGGAAATACCTATGAATGGAAAATGGAATTCGGAAAAGTGTTCTTGTTTGTAAATAATATTTTTTCTCTTACTCAACATAGCCGGTGCCTTGGACTTTTCGGTGTTGTCATCCATATAAGAAACACCCAAGGAATAGTACAGAGAACCTCCTACACCAGCCACAAATTGTGCAATAAATAATAATATTTGTGGCAGTAGACTACCCTCTCGCACATCACATTCCACACCGGTGCCATCTGTACGACAAAGGATTTTTTGCCGTTGTTCTTCTAAATCCTGCACTGAAATATTAATATCGGATACGGCACCATATTCCTTGGTGAGACTTAAAGCATCCTCTCCCGGTCCATAAATAAAATGAGGAGTCACGGTGAGCATACAGAACACGATCAGCGTTAGGAGACCTGGGAGATGGAAATAAACAAATTTATATAAGATAATTAATCAGAACTAATTCAGGGTATGACTTTTTTAATTCCCGACATATAAAAACAATATTTTAATACATATATAAATAATATTAACTTGCCGAATCCCATCCACCGAGGTCGATGTTTTTTGCCAGCGTAGTAACCCAACACTGCCGAACACAACACCTGACTCAAATCATTGCCAATCATAATCATGCCGGTGTTGCGAGAGGGAATTTTGAAACGTTTCTCCAGTGTCGAAATTGTACCATGAAAATAGGAATTGGTCATGGCAAAGACACAACCGACGAGGCCATAAATAATCACATATGCCGTTTGATTTGCAAATCTAAAAATACGAACACACACACACATATACACAAAATTATTAATATAAAACAATTCCCATATAACAATAACACAAATATTTACTTTTGTAAAAATCCACCTTTAAAACAACCAACACCGCATGTTGTATCCTCAGTTAAAGGCATTTCATTTAAGATACGCCTCACCTCCTGAGGATCAACGGATTTTTGTTTATTCAACAGAGTTTTAGTTGATTCCCGATCATTTTTTGTGTTTTCGTCGATTTTGGCCATCGTGTTTCGTTTAATTTTCCAATATTAATATTTATTTTTTTCCTGTTCCGTCCCGTCTGTTTACTTTTGGTGATATCGCATTGGCGGAAGTTTAACGCGGCTATTGTTTAATCTAAACGTCCACCAACGGAATGAACTTTTAATACATTGATTTACTTTCTTAATTTTTTTTTTTACGTTTGGATCTTTAAGAGAGAGTAATATTCTTATCGGATTTATCAATTCTCTTTCCAAGAAAAACTGTTAACTGAACTATTCAAGACTGGTGACCAGATGCTGGTCAGGAGCATGCACCAGCTGATTAGCACAATTTGGCTAGATGAATGCATGCCCAATGATTGGAACCTCAGCATCCTGTGTCCAAAAAAAGAAACAAGACGATATGTGCCAACTATAGAGGAATAAGTCTCCTTCCCATCGCATATAAAGTGATATCCAGTGTGCTGTGTGCACGATTGAAGCCAATGGTCAATGACATCGTCGGACCATATCAATGCGGCTTTAGACTTGGCAAATCCACCATTGACCAGATTTTCACTCTGCACCAAATCCTGGAAAAGACTCACGAAAAACACATCGACACATACCACCTATTTGTCGACTATAAAGCCGCATTCGACAGCCCTATCCGTTCAGAGGTGTTTAAAGCCATGTCTGCGTTCGGCATTCCTGCAAAATTAATACGGCTATGCAGGATAACTTTAAGTGGCACAAGGTCAGCAGTTAAAGTAGGAAAGGACCTATCGGATCCCTTCAAAACCGAACTAGGATTCAGACAAGGTGACAGTTTGTCGTGTGATCTTTTTAACATCCTACTGGAAAAGATCATACGAGACGCAAGGTGAACAGAAATGGCACTCTGTATACCAAACAACACATGTTACTCGCCTACGCCGATGACATCGATATAATGTGTCGAACATTGCGAGCGCTAACAGCCACCTTTGAACAAATTGAAAAGGAGTCTGCCAAAGTGGGTCTGGCAGTAAACGGCGAGAAGGCCAAGCTGATGGTATCAACGCGCAAGACGTCCAGTAGACTCGGACCAACTGTGGAACTTGAGAACTACAGCTTCGAGGTAGTTAAAGACTTTATATACCTTGATACCGCCATAAATAAAACTAATGACATCAGTTTTTAAATTCGGAGAAGGATTGTGATGGCCAACAGATACTACTATGGTCTAAGTAAGCAGTTTATAAACAAGGCCACCTCCCGCCATACCAAACTCACACTTTACAAGACGCTGATACTACCCGTGCTATTATATGGATCAGAAGCATGGGTACTTGCGCAAGCAGATGAGGCAGCTATTGGGGTGTTTGAGAGAAAAATTCTCCTAAAGATCTACGGGCCAATCTGCGTCGACGGTGAATATCGGCGTCGAATGAACCACGAGCTTTAAAATTTATACGCGGACATCGACATAGTCAGTCGTATTGAGCTGCAGCGACTACGGTGGCTAGGCCATGTTGTGCGGATGAATGAAAGTCCCCCAGCTCAAAAGGCATATAAAAATGAGCCTACTGATGGTTCCCGTAGAAGGGGAAGATCACGAATTAGATGGAAAGACCAAGTAGAAAACAACATCTTGGAACATGGTCTTCCAAATTGGTGGGCTTGCGCACAAGACCGACGCGCTTGGAAATCTTTTTTAAGCTCGGCTTATGGAATAACCGTCCTGTAACAAGCCAGCTAATTAGGTAAGTACACTTCATTCCAATATTATTATCTGATCATCGCCGAAAATTATAGGCGTTGTCCTTGACTATACCTGGATCCTCCTGGAAAATTTCAAAACAATCAGCGCTATATTTTCGCCCTCTATTCAGATAATGTTACTAAATAATATCTGAATACATAAGCACCTGTAAATATTTAAGTGTAACTCCCTTTGGATATACTATCAACTTCTTGGGTCTATGTCAAATTTTGTAATTTTTCACACAAAAGTCAAGGTCCATTTGACCCATCTTTACCAAAACAGACATGCTTATACTGCCGATCCCCTTCTCAATAAAAATAAAGTGTTTGGTTCATTTTGTCCCCCAAATATTAACCGAACAATAGGGGTCTTTATTAGCCAGAACGCATATTACATACAAAATTTCATGAATATTGGTCCATAACTGTGGCCTGTATCGTGTTAGCAAATTATAATGGACAGACGGACGGACACACATGTCTAGATCGTCTCTGCTAGGAGAGATATATAGCATGATCGGTATACTAAAAGGTGGGTCTGGAACCAATATTTCGCGTAGTTACAAACTCTTGGGGCTGAACAAAACTATAACACCCTGATAACATAGCTATGTAGGGTATAAATATACCCTTCTTACCAAGTTGAAGGTTAAAAAAAGACAAATACCCGAATATTGATAACATTAGGTATCGCCTATCGGTATACTTAGGCCGTTAACTAAATTATAGTTAACGATTATTGATAAGCAGCTCTTCGGAACTCTATTGGAATTTCACTAAAAGTGATTATGTAGTGAGAGTTATTATTTTAATTTAATTGATTTGAGAGTTTCTGAGAATTGTTGAGAAAATTATAATTTGCAGAAGACGACATTATTAAAACGCAATGAAAACGTTTAAATATCACGTTTATTTCATTGTTTTCGGGTTTATGGCTTTCAAATATTATTAATTAGCCCAATTGATAATGTTAGTAAGTGGGAAAAATGACACACAAATTATAAGGAGTAAAAATATAAATATAATCCAGTAAGGAAAGTAGTAAAGTCGGACGGGGCCGACTATATGTTACCCTTTGCCACTATGGGTTTATTAAACAGATGCATCCTAACAGACGTCGCAATTTTGAAGGACAATAAAAATTAAATTGGATGAACTAAAAAATATGATCTTCATCTAAATGTGAACCGACTTAGATCGATCCATAAACATGTCATTCGTTTTTTACAATGGGCCAAATTGTGCAAATCGATTTGAAGCAATTATCACTTGGACTCCCGTTGAATATTTGGAGCTCAATTAACGCGAAATCGGTCGGAAATATCTATGGGAAGTCTGTACTTCCCATAGATATTTCCGACCGACTTCTTCCGACTCCTACAAAAACCAACTAAGTCATTCTATGCTCATTTTTGTACGTTGTGCAAAATTTCCTGTCAATCTAACAAACATGAGAAGTTTGGTCCACCATTTACTTAAAATCGAATGAAAATATATATGGAAGCTATAGGAACCGTTTTTAACGAAACTTGTCACAGGTTAGGTTATACTAATTTTAGTACGTTTTGTTCATACCGGCCATATTTTGGGCCGGCGAAAATATGTGTGGAAGATACATTTAAATCTGAACCATTTTCACCAAAACCTGACACACGTTGAACTATACTAAATTCTGTACGACGAACAAAATGTTGAGCCAATCGGCCCAAAGACGCTAAGTCCTTTTGTGCACCATCTAAACCTACATCTAAATCTGATCCGATTTCACCAAAACTTGACACACATTAACTTATATATGGGCGATATATCTAAATCTAAATCGATTCCAATAAAACTTGGCACTACTTAGGCTGTCCTAACTTCACTACATTCGTGTCAATCGGCCTAACGTTGTCCATTTGGTGCACCATTTACTCAAAATCGGACGTAAATATACATGGAAGCTATATCTAAATCTGAACCGATTTTCACGAAACTTAACCGACATTACTCTAGACTCAAATCAGTACGTTATGCCAAAGCTTTGGTGCTCCATTAATATAAAATCGGGCGAAACCAGTATATGGTACCCTTCACCACTTTGGGTATATTCAGCATATGTATCTATATCTGAACCGATTTCAAGGAAAATTATCAGGGATTAATTTATATTAATCCCTGATAATTTATATTAACTTGTGTCAATCGGCCTAGCTATGGATCTTTAGTGCACCATTTACTTAAAATCGGACGGGAATATATATAGAGGTGTATGTAAATCTGAACCGATTTTCACGAAACTTTGCACACATCATTCTAGATTTAATTCAGCACCTTATCACAAAATCGAAAGATATATGCGGACTTTGGTGCACTATTTACATAAAATCGGGCGAAACTATATATGGAGCTATATCTAAATTTGAACCGAGTTTCACAAACTTTAGCACTCATCATTCTAGACTAAATTCAGTACACTATGCCAAAATTCGTGCAAATCGAAAGATTTTGAGGGACTTTGATGCATCATTTACCAAAAATCGGGCGAAACTATATATGGAGCTATATCTAAATCTGAACCGATTTTCAAGAAACTTAGCACACATCATTCTAAACTAAATTCAGTACACTATGCTAAAATTCGTGCAAATCGAAAGATTTTGAGGGACTTTGGTGTACCATTAACCAAAAATCGGTCGAAACTATGTATGGGAGCTATATCTAAATCTGAACCGATTTTCACGAAACTTAGCACATATCATTCTAGACTTAATTCAGTACGCTATGCAAAATTTCGTGCAAATCGAATGATTTGCAGTGACTAATGTCCGTAAATCGGACAAAAATATATATAGGGTTCGTCCTTGAGCCAAATTAATGAGCTGTACCAAATTTCAGCCAAATCGGATTATAAATGCGACCTGTACTTTGTTTACAATTTAACATCAACAGACGGACGGACAGACGAACGGACGGACATGCATAAATCGACTCAGAAAGTGATTCTATGCATATTTTCAAAAGGAACCATGGGTCTAAATCTGAAACGATTACAAAAAAACTTCGCATAAATTAATCTGGACCTAATTCAGACCTCTGTGCGAAATTTGGTCTAAATCGGACAAATATTAGGAGTTTGGTGCAGTATTTAAATAAAATCTGACGAAAATATATATGGGAGCTATATTTAAATCTGAACGTATTTCAATAATACTTGGGAGACGTTAGGCTATGCTAACTTCAGTACGTTGTGCAAAATTCCGGCGTAAGTTTGATTCTTTGGTGCACCATCTACTAAAAATCGTAAAAATCGGACGAAAACAAATATGAGAACTATATATAAATCTGAACCGATTTTCACGCGCATTACTCTACACTCAAATCACGAAACTTAACGCACATTACTTTCGACTCAAATCAGTACGTCATGTCAATTTTCGTGAAAATAGAAAGAAATATAGGTGCATTTTGTGCTCCATTAACATAAAATAGGTCGGGAATATATATGAGAGCTATATCTAAATTTGAACCGATTGCAACAAAACTTCGCATACATTAATCTGGACCTAATTCAGTCCTCTGCACAAAATTTAGTCTAAATCGGACAAATGTTGGAAGTTTGGTTCATCATTCACATAAAATCGGATGAAACTATATATGGGAGCTATATCTAAATCTGAACCGATTTCAACGAAACTTCGCACACATCAACCTGGGCCGAATACAGTACGTTGTGCAAACTTGTGTGTCTATCGGTCAAATGTTAGGAGTTTGGAGCAGTATCTACATAAAATCGGACGAAAATATATATGAAAGCTATATCTAAATTTGAACTGATTTTTACTAATTGCAATAGGGTTTGTCCTTTGGGCATGTACATGAGTTGCGCCAAATTTCATCTCATTCGGATAATTAATACGACCTGCACCTTGTTTACAATTTAACATAGACAGACTGACGGACGGACAAGCATAAATAGACTCAGAAATTGATTCTATGAATATTCTCAAAAGGATCCGTGGGTCTATGTCGTTTACTTTTGCCCTTTTACAAACATATGCACAGAGACATAATACCCTATACTACATTGTGGTAAAGGGTATGATTATAGTCAATTCATGTAAATATTGATGTATAACTCTCACATCCGGGTACATTCTTTAAGCCCAGCTACTGCTCCTACTGATATTTTATGTGATGTTCGGATCATTGTTGTCACCTGTAGAGCGACCAGATAAGCAGACAAATATAAAGTTTTTTAATACATTTTATTCTCTAAATATTAATCGATCCCCTTCGGTGAGAACTGGATTTACAGGCAACATTTCGCAGCAACTGGTCCATAACTGTTGTCTGTACATTGTTTACAAATTGTAATTGACAGACTAATGGACACACAGTCCTAAATCGACCCAGCTAGCTGGGATAAGATCCAATATATGTGTATCCAATTTGTTAACCAAACCCACATGACAACTATATTCCATATTTTAATGAGGCATAATTTTGATCATATTATCGTATATAATAAATATTTCATTTATAGTGTTGGCGCGTTATTTGGGATACCATTTGTATTTTGTTTTTGCAAAATAGTCAGGCTTAATCCCAGTTTGTTGTTTTTATAAAAAACAACTATTTATTAGTGGGGAATGTATGGCATTGTCCGCCGAGGGGTAAGGCAGGAAGACTATAGTTTGGGATCTCGCCACTGATCCTCATCAGTTCCCTTAGTTTTTTGTTGGGATATTCTCCCCAGAAGCTATTAATAGCTTCTTTACAAAAAACCTTTCAAACCCAAATGTCTCTTGTGACAATTCGAAGTTCTTACGTTACCAGCGATACGACCCCAATGAGAAGTTCGTTTCGTTGGCGCCTGTCTTCGTGGTCAACAAGGCATTTACAGACAACTACAATACATTTCCCACTGCTATGTGTCGTCACTTTGTGACGAATGCACATAACGTTGTTGTTGGTATTGCTAGTTATAGCAATAAACCAAACAGTATGACCGTGCCTCGTCTACAACTTCAGTAGTGTTGGCGGGTTATTTGGGATACCATTTGTATTTTGTTTTTGCAAAATAGTCAGGCGTAATCCCAGTTTGTTGTTTTTATAAAAAACAACTATTTATTAGTGGGGAACAAAAAACTAAGGGAACTGATGAGGATCAGTGGCGAGATCCGAAACTATAGTCTTCCCTGCCTTACCCCTCGGCGGACAATGCCATACATTCCCCACTAATAAATAGTTGATTTTTATAAAAACAACAAACTGGGATTAAGCCTGACTATTTTGCAAAAACAAAATACAAATGGTATCCCAAATAACCCGCCAACACTACTGAAGTTGTAGACGAGGCACGGTCATACTGTGTGGTTTATTGCTTTAACTAGCAATACCAACAACAACGTTATGTGCATTCGTCACAAAGTGACGACACATAGCAGTGGGAAATGTATTGTAGTTGTCTGTAAATGCCTTGTTGACCACGAAGTCAGGCGCCAACGAAACGAACTTCTCATTGGGGTCGTATCGCTGGTAACGTAAGAACTTCGAATTGTCACAAGAGACATTTGGGTTTGAAAGGTTTTTTGTAAAGAAGCTATTAATAGCTTCTGGGGAGAATATCCCAACAAAAAACTAAGGGAACTGATGAGGATCAGTGGCGAGATCCGAAACTATAGTATATTTTATTAATTTTCTTATACACTAATAATAGTTTATTAAAATCATATTTGTTCGTTAAAAAAATCACAAGAAAATTGTTCTATGTTCTACTCATTATGAGTAACAGTTTCTTCGTTAGTCTTAGAAATAGTTTTCAATTCTTTTGGCTTTTCTTCTTCGTCGTCAAAAACTTTCAAATGTTTTACATGATACCATACACCAGCATTACAGAAGGTACTAATGCCAACAAAGAAGGCTGCAACCAGATTCAATGTTAATCTGCAAGTTGAAGAAATAAATAATATTATTCGAAGTGTATTCCCTTAAATTTGTTTGTTTCCTCAGTCCTCACCTTAATCCCGCCGCATCGTACAACCAACAATTGCCTTTGTTTGTACATGTTTTACCCCATACCAAACAATTTCTATCGAATATCCAACCGTAAAATATTGGTGCCGGTACAAAGCATACCAACGATATAAACATCATACCAAAACCCATTAGGGCCGATTTATCTTCCGGCGAAACAGAACGCATTGTAATTAATAGATTCGATGCTCGTCCAGTGGCAGCAAAGAATTTTATGACACACATAACCGCCAAAAATGTTATAAATTGCTGAGAACATTTGACGGGACATGCTCCTGACATTGCCTGACCACCAGAACCCAAAGAAAGCTAAATAATAAAAAGTAAATAATTATTTAGTAATAAATTAGTGGACATATGTTTTAATTATTTTCTAATACTCACATTTGTTATATTCAAATTTGAATTGTTAATCTCATCAGTTGTTAGTCTTGCAAAAAGTGGATTTGTATTCAGTGTCTCATTCGATACAGTTGGAATACAGGTACAATCGTAGTAGGTCTGCAAGTAAAAAATGTAGATATATATCACAATTCTGTATATGTTGTTTTGGGGATTTACACGCATTTCAGTTAATAAACCAAAAAGGGTCAACATTTTGCGGGGCCGAATATTTTTGTACACAAGGATCTGGAACTTTGAATTTTATGCGGAATATTTTTACCAACCTATTTCTGATACCTTTGGAATCCTCTTGCCCGATTAGAGGTAAACAGCACCCCTTGCACAAAGTACATACATTTTGTAAAATTTGTGAATCCAATATCAAGAGATTACCAAACCTATATTAAGGGGACCCCACCCATTCTCCGTTTCAAAAAATTTAATTTTGTATTTTGATTTAATTCGAAAACAACACAAAAAATGTCCCTATAAATTTTCAAGTGAACATCTCAACAATTTTTGAAGATATATCCGATTTATTGCATTAGCATCAAGTGACAGCAAGAGGGCTTCTCAAACTTTAAACGCTTTTTTCCCCAAACAGCGTTTTACTAACTTATATGAATACGGAGATACCTGTAAATATATAGCGTTTTTGCGAATGGCGGGCACATAAAATAATATAATTGGTAATAACCAAATCGATTTCGCCTCTTGGATATAATATCAACTTCTCGAGTGTGTAGCTATCGTATATATACTAGGATAAAGCCACTTTTCACACATTTGAACCTTATTTTTGAACTTAGTTTGTGGTCAAAAATAAACGATTTTCCAAAAAAGAAAAAAAATTCAAAGTTCTGTCATTTTGTTAATTGTTGTGCGATGCCAATAATCCTAGTTCCTACGAGAGCCAGACATGTACTCTTTTCCGATGTTCCGGCGAGGAGTTATCATGTTACAAACCTTAAAAAGCATTGGTATTTATTTGTCAACCCATTTAAAATCTTGAAAATAAAAAATTGTGAAGGGGGGGGGGGGGGGGTTCCCTTAAGTGTGAAGATAGGCCCTTCCTAGGACATTTGTGTGAACATTTGTATATGCAATATAAGGAAATTGAAGTGAAGTCTAAGTACTAGTCTATATTCCATTCATCGTGGGCTGTGTTCTTCCGCTTATAATTTTGGCCTATAGAACCTCATGGAAAATTTCAAAGCGGTATATTTCCGCCCTGTAGTGTGGTAATGGGTTACTAAATAATTCCTGAATACGTGACCACCTGTAAATATTTATGTGTAACTCCCACATACGAGTCAACCACTTCTATCAAGTTATTGAGTCTATGTTCTTTAGGAGTAAATATATACGCCATAGAATACAAATTTTGTAATTTTTCAGGGTCCATTTCAGTGTTGACCAATCTTTATCAGAACAGGCATGCTGAGTCTTTGGTCCGATCCCCTTATCGCGATGTTCGGGCCATAATTGCGTCCTCTGGAGCGACAAGAACAACCGACAAAAAATAGGTATTTGTTACATTTCATCCTCTAAATATTAACCGATCTTTACCAAAAGCAATAGGGTTCTTCATTGGCCAGAACCCATCTCACATGCAAAATGTCGTGAAGATTAATCTATAACTGTGGCCTGTATCATGTTTACAAATTATAATGGGCAGACGGACGGACATACACGCATGTCTAGATCGACTCAGCTAGTCAAGATATGACGATCGGTATACTTAAAGGTGGGTCTAGGACCTATATTTCGCGGTTGTGCAAAATTTGATGTTAATCTGACTAACATGAAGAGTTTGATGTCCAATTTACTTAAAATCGGGCAAAAATATATATGGAAGTTATATCCAAATATGAACCGATTTCAACGAAACTTGTCCCAGGTTAGGTTATACTAATTTCAGTACGTTTTGTTCCTATCAGCCATATATTGGATCCTTGGTGCGTCAATTACTTAAAATCAATCTATAATATAAGGGAGCTATATCTAAATCTGGACCGATTTTCACGAAACAAGGCAGACATCACTCTACGCTCAATTCAGTACGTTATGCAAATCGAAAGATATATAGGGACTTTGGTGCACCATTTACCTTAAATCGGTCAAAACTATATATGGGAGCTATATCTAAATCTGGACCGATTTTCTTGAAACTTGGCAGACACCACTCTAGGCTCAATTCAGTACGTTATGCCAAATTTCGATGTGACTGTAGCTTAAATTCATGCCCCTAAAAACTCTTCTCTGAATATATCATCTTGTTAAAAAAATTCAAGATTTCAAGCCTAATTTTCGGCGTTCAAGGTCTTAGCGGAATATTCCATATAATTTGAATTACGTTTTTTTGCAGGACAATACCCTATATAGGTTATTTTTGTTAGCAAATTGGAATTTGAGGTCCAGATGAATAAAATTTGGCCCGTCCATAGGCGTACATTAACCGACGTTTAGTCTTCAACCTAGCCATACTTTTCCAACGAGATGATCATAATTTGTAAATAGATTAGGTCTTTTTAATTGATTAAAAAATCCTGACCACTTATTTTGACGTTTTTTTTTATATATATTCACGTTTAAGAGATTTTCATATCATTTTTCATTACCTTAATTCCATTCGAGTCCATGTGTTCGCTCTTACAGCCAGCATGACATGGGGAAATATATGTTTGCATATCTTCACCACACACAGGCATATAACGCACATAATCACAGTGACAAACACTGTTGCAGCTCATGACTGTGTTCAAAACACTGCTAAATTTATGAAAAATAAAAAATACAATTATAAAATAAGATTAGTAAAACCACCTGTCCCGCAAATAAATGGTAGACCATTACCTATCATAAGAATTGCTAATCGATGATATGTCATTGCCATTGCAGCCAATAAAAGCATAAGCAATCATGCCAGACATAGTAACGATATCGACCAGTATATTCCAAGCGGCTAAATAACGAGCTCTTGGCTTATATTTTGATATGACAAAGCCCGATAAGAGTATGGCTATGGCCGAAAATGCCAAGGCAACAGTACCGGTGATAATACTGGAAAAAATTGAACAACAAGAAAATATTTTAAAGAAAATTAAATTTGTTTGCTTGATGATATTCCAATTACGGTGTGAAAATTCTCAAAAAAAAATATCCACTTCAATTCCACTGATATGGATTATTTGTGAAAACTTAAAACCAATTAAGATCTAATCACTTTTGCTAATTGTTATCGTGAACATTTGACAAATCATTTTATGATGTTTACCAACCTTGAAGTAGCCGCTGATTGGCGATATTGAATTTCAATATATTTGGCCGTAAATATCCAATAGGGAACATAACCAAAGAAATAGAAAACATTCGACGATGAATTGAATAAAATAATCTTGTTTTTGAAAAACATTTTAAATGTGCGAATCATATCGGAGAATGAGGCTTTGTTTTCAATACGCCCCACAGATTTGCCCATATTTTCCTCTTTGGCTCTTAGCTCCAGGACTCGTCTACGGGCTGCAGTCATTGGTAACTCTTTGGGGAAGAGAGACATAAAGAGACCACAAAGGAATATTAACACAGCCATAATAAGCCAACCCATCCACCAGGCACCCAACCAGCGGGAATCACGATTATTGATAATTGGTGTTAAATATGGGGCAATGTAAATACGCAAACAAATGGAAGCCAAGGTATAACCCATTGATGGACCCAATAGGCCAAAGAAATACGAGATACCTAGAATTATAAAAAAGTATATTTTTTATTTTTCTTTATAAATTTCACATGTAACTTACTCAACATGGCTGGTGCCTTGGCCTTTTCGGTATTATCGTCCATATAAGATACACCCAAGGTGTAATAGAGTGAACCTCCAACGCCGGCAATAAATTGTGCTGTAAACAATAACAACTGAGGCAGCAGACTGCCTTCACGCACTTCACATTCTACACCGGTTCCATCATCACGACACAGAATTTTTTGCCTTTGTTCCTCTAATTCTTTCATAGAGATATCAACATCTGAAACGGCTCCATATTCTTTTGTTAAACTTAGAGCATCTTCTCCAGGGCCGTAAATAAAATGTGGTGATACCGTAATCAAACAGTATACAACTAGTGTCAATAGGCCTATGAAGAAAATAATAATTAGTTATTGTTTATTCATACGATTATTCCGTCAGGTGGAGTGTATTTGAAATTTGTCATTCTGTTTGCAACAGCTCCAAGAAGGACCTTTATATATCCTTGATCAGAATAAAAATTATGACGATTTAGTGACAGAGAATTGAAATTTTGCACATACATTGTCATTACTCCTAGAATGTTTGGTATTGAAAATGGGATATATCGGTTCACATAACGGTACCCTCTATTATTCGGTAGTTACCGCATTTTAATACCATACACAACTATGTTGTGGTCTAAGAGTTTTTAACACTGAGAACAACTAGCTGAGACTATCTAGACATGTGTGTTCGTCCGACTGTCCGTCCGTCTGTCCATTATATTTGTAAACACAATACAGGCCACAGTTATGGACCAATCGTCGCGAAAGAAAAATTAACTGGGCTAAAAACTTTGTGTATTTTTTCTGGACGCTCTAGTGCCTACCATTATGGCCCGAACGCCACGAGAATCAACGGGAAGGGAATCTGGCCAAAGAATAAGTATGACTGTTTTAATTAAGATCGGTCAATATTTAGCGTGTCTTTTGTGTTAAAAATTACAAAAAGCGAAATAGACTGAAAACTAAATTTTTGTGTTTGTTTTTTAAGTCTCTCTATAGACCAAAATTGTGGGCCGAACATCACAACACAACACATTGGGAAGAGAATCTGACCAACTAATTAGAAGGGACAATATTTAGCGGGTCAAATCAACCCAGACATGTCTGTGTAAAATTCACGTTATGGCGTATATGTTTACATGGTTCGGAAAATATGCCATGGTAAGAAAGAGGATTTGTTGATCTCTTATCCGTCAAATAACGTCCACGGATCCACAGAAAGTATGAATTCCTTGGTAGTTGTGTAGATTTCTTACCGCACTAGACGCCGAACATCACACATTATCATGGGGAAGAGAATCTGGCCAACTAATGAGAAGGTCGGTTAAAGATCGGACAATATTCAGCGGGTTAAATCAACCAAGACTTAAATGACAAAATTTGCCTTTTATGGCGTAAATTCTTACCTCGGGAAAACAAGATTCGGAATATATGCCAGGTTACGAAAGATGAGCTGTTACCCTTTAATCGGTGAAGAGGGTGCTAATATAGTGAAATAATGCCCAGATTCGCAATATAATTCCGCAGAGAGTTAGAGTTTCGTGGTAGTTGTGTAGGGTATGCTCAGTGGTTTTGTCTTATTTTCTAGTTACTCTAAACATCTCAATTATTAGCCAAACATCACAAATTTTCCATGGTACAGGGAATCTGGACAACTAATTAGAAGATCAGTTTAGATAATTTTCGAAAAATATTTAGCGGGTCAAATCAACAAAGATTTTCTGTGTAAAATGAAAATAGATTACGTTAGGTTGAAAAGAGGGGTGGATGATACCACCACATGCCTAACGTGAGAAGGACATACACTTAAGCCATGAGGCCTGTTGTGCGCTCTAGATGTGCGGAGAAAGTACAAATCAAGAATTAGTGAAAGTGTATATTATAAAGAAAAACATTTGAGTTTGATTCCCTATGAATCTAGCAATTCCGTGTTTTTTGCGAGCTCCTTCAGTAATTTTCAAAAATATTTCGCTTAGTCAAATGAAGAGTTTCATTTAAAATCAAAAAGATTTCGAAAATATGCTAGGTTATAACAGAAGAACGGTTAACGTCTAATCGGCGAAGAGGATACAAATATCTCGAATTATTGCCCAGGCTGGGAATATAGATCCGTAGAGATTTATAGTTTCGTGGTAGTTGTGTAGGGTATTATATGTTCGGTCCGCTAACTTGTTTGTTAATTTTTTGGTTATTCGAGTTCAAATTGGGCAACAAATCTCCCTATCAAAACTCATCGATATCGGTCCTTCTTTAGGGTAGGCCCCATACAACGCTACATCCCCAATTTCGGTATTTTGGGAGTGTGAGCACGTGATTCACTCGAATTGGTTGTAATTTTATTTTTTGGATTCTCATTGAGTAGTAAATCTTCCTACCAACCATTACAAAGATTTGCCCATGTTTCCGGATAAACCCCATATAATGTTACCTTCCATTTTTCGGTATTTTGGGAGGATTGGACACGTTTATCAACCGAATTGGCTGCGATTTTATTTTTAATTTTTTCATGTGGTGTCAAATATTTGTAACAAAACTTTTCAATATAGGATTGCGTTTTGATATAGCTCCGGTATTGTGATTTTATAGAGGTGGCTCTAATTTGGGTAGCTTCATATAAGGGTAGCGCCCCTTTGTCAATATCTTGAAGGTTGTAGCTGCTTTTTCTCCATTGTAGTAGAGAGTTCCGAGTTATGGAGGGTAAAACACATTTTTTCCGACAATTGTCTATGTAGTCCAAGTTTTTATATAGTCGACTACATAGTGCAATAACATAGTTCCCATATAAAGGCCCTGACCGATTTCCAGAATTTTGAATGCACACCATATTTAAAGTAGCCCTCACGATGGCTCCCAAATTTTGGTATTTTTGTGAGTTTAGGGCCGTTTTTTTAGCCAAATTAACTTTAATTTATATGCTCATTTGGTCAAGTCTTACTTCCAAAAATTAACAATATCTGTCCCCGTTTAAGTATAGCCCACTATTTGGTATTTTGAAGATTTCATATATCTTTTTTGCAATCACGCGACATTTCCGGTATTTTCTGATTCCTGATTGTTTGTCAATTTTAGTAATTTTCAATGTCTATCTCAAGGTGGATGTTCGAACTTAACGGCATTTTTATTTATTTTTCACTTATTTTCCTCTACTTACCAAAAGCCATCCAACGTGGTCGATGTTTTTTACCCGCATAATAACCCAAAAATGCCGAACACAGCACCTGGCTCAAATCATTGCCAATCATAATCATACCGGTATTACGAGAGGGTATTTTAAAACGTTTCTCAAGTGTTGAGATTGTGGCATTAAAATAGGCACTTGCCATGGCGAAAACACAACCGACCATGCCATAAATTATAACGTAAGCTGTTTTATTAGCAAATCTACAACAAAAATAAACAATAAGCAATGATATTTTACAACAAAAAATTAAACACAAATTACTTTTGCATAAATGCTCCTTTTAAAAATCCCACACCACAAGTGGTATCCTTTGTCAAAGGCATTTCTTCGTAGACACGTCGCACTTCCTCGGCATCGATGGATTTTTGTTTATCCAATAGTTTTTTACTCGATTCCGGATCATTTTCTATGTCCTTATCCGTTTTAGACATTTTGACTAGTTTATGTTTCAGACAATTTTACGCTAGAATTAATATCACGTTTTTCTATCACGCACTCATTGAAGACTAACTAAAAACTAATCGTTACCTCTTTCATGAGCAACGATTGCCAACCGAATGATTGTAATTCGACTAAGTAAAATTTATCGAAATGGAAATTGCAGCGGTGGCTAGGGGCGGACAGCACATCTTATCAGCTATTTTATACGTCTATACGCTTGTACTTCATATTTTTTACTGTTGTTTATTTGACCATATTTACTTCAAAAATAAAGATATGCACCCTACTGATTGGCAGGTGTACACACAATTGTAAATGTAAAGACGGAGGCATTTCTTTACATATGGATTAAGTGAATATATTCGCATTAATGTGATATGTCTTTGTTCAAAGATTAATGTTTCATTAAAGGTAATCTTGTTTATTTAGGAGATTTTTTTTTTAATTTTTCAAATACTTTCAAATGATCTGTGAGGCCCCCTAATATTGTGATACCTTAAGTTTATTGGCGATATAATTTCAATTGGTTAAAAATTAATTTCACTGATAAGCTAGTTTGGTATATTAGCATATAAAGTGTCTAGGTCATTAAAACGAAATGATTGAGAATGAAGAAAAACGTCTAGTTAGTTTTCGGTGAGCAATTTGTATTGTAATAGTAAGGAGATACAATATTCAAATTTAAATTCCGCTCCACCACATAAACATGACACAGTTCGGAAATATCTGATCCCTAACCTTAGAAACCCAAAGAGTGATGACGAAAATTATACTTTTTATACTTTTTTGTTGACATATGTCGTTTTTAATTTTTTTTTCTTTTTATTTTACCCCTAAAGTTTATTAAGAAAATGCTGTATATTTCGTCTCACATCACTTTATTCTGTTCACAAATCCATTGGATAATATTTGACGTATACGCAATGGAATTGACATTTGAGATCGAGTGGATTTCGTATATCTAAATGTTTTTGCTTGCATCTATTGTAGTTTATTTTCGAAATAACTATTTTTGTAAAACATATCGAATTCTAGTGCATCTTTTTCGTTCTTACTTCTTGAACCGTAAATTAACCGAACCAATCCATAAAAATGACATTCTGCAACCTATACTAATTTTTTTCATTTGTACAATCGCTCATTTGCTGCAAGACAGGCATTAGATTCTTCATAACTTTTGAAAGCGTAATGGTTCAGAAATATTTTGAATGTTTATTAAAAGCTTATAACCTACTCAATGCGACAATATTAAAGATTGTTTGACAAAGGTGTCATATTAACAATAAAATACAGTTTGCTAGGATCCGTTATAATTTTTGAACAAGTAAACATTTGCACTACGATAAGAGTTATAGGAAAAAGAAATGAGTTGTATAATTTTCATATAGGCATGCATCAAATAAGGCACATCAGTTTTTCGCCCCCTCCCCCACATAATGGTGCCTGCTCATCATTCTGCACTTTGATTTTCACGAAACTCAGCACACATCACTCTAGGCTCAATTCAGTACGTCATGCCAAATTTCGTGCAAATCGAAAGATATATAGGGACTTTGGTGCACCATTTACATTAAATCGGACGAAACTATATATTGCTATATCACAACATTTTCACAAACTTGGCAGACATCATTCTAGGCTCAATTCAGTACTTTATGTCAAATTTCATGCAAATCCCCCATATATACCACTTTACACCAAAAATCGGACGAATATATATATGGGATGGGCTATATCTTAATCTGAACCGATTTTCACGACACTTGACAGACATCACTTTAGGCTCAATTCAGTACTATGCCAAATTTCATGCAAATCAAATTATATATAGGGACTTTGGTGCACAATTTACATGAAATCGGACGAAACTATATATGGGAGCTATATCTAAATCTGGACCGATGTTCACGAAATTTGGCAGACATCACTCTAGGCCCAATTCAGTACGTTATACCAAATTTCGTGCAAATCGAAAGATATATAGGCACTTTGGTACACCATTTACATTAAATCGGACGAAAATATATATGGGAGCTATATCTAAATCTGAACCGATTTTTCCCAATTTCAATAGGGTTCATCCTTGGGCCAAACAAATGAGCTGTGCCAAATTTCATCCAATTCGGATCATAAATGCGACCTGTACTTTGCTCACAAAAATACATGGACAGACATGTAGGGACTTGGCTGCACCATAAATCGACTTAAAATATATATATTCTCAAAAGGAAGCTATATCTACAAACATATGCACAAAGATTTTACCACAGTGTGCAAGGGTAAGGGTTCGTCCTTGGGCCTTACAAATGAGCTGTGCCAAATTTCATCCAAGTTTACAATTTAACACCAAAGACGGACGGACATGCATAAATCGACTTAAAAAGTGATTCTATGCATATTCTCTCGTTTCCTTTTGCCTGTTACAAACATATGCACAAAGACACAATACCCTGATCCACAGTGTGGTGAAGGGTATAAAAATGTCAATATAGGTTTACATGTTCAGTTTTTAGTAGACATCAGACACATTCTTCCACGGTTGTGGTTGTCATTTCGTATAAAGGGTTATTACAGCGTTACAGACATATATATAAAAGATTATTAATATGTTTTGACATAGGGTAGCACCCTGTATATTGATAGTTTAAGAAACATTTTCCCATTGTAGTGGCTGTAATTGGTGCTACCTATGCATTGGAGGGTAAAATAAACTTTTGCGGAAAACTTTTTGGCATATTTTGGCATATAGGATTCATGGCGAATAAAACAAACTTCGTTTCAGAAATTATTCAATATAGTTTCAAACCAGCGAGCGGGGTCGTGCAGGACAGACCATATTATACCCTACACAACTTCCGCTGCAATTTAAGTTTCTGTGGATCAATATTTCTAGCCTCTGCAATATTAATTGCATTCTAATAAATGATCAGTTTCCCTTCCTCATGTTACATGTGCCTCTAGAGCGATTAGAAAACCAGACAAAAATAAATAAATATTCGGTCTATTTCGTCCCTGAAATATCATATGATCATCATCGAAAATTATAGGCGTCGTCCTTGTCCATAACTGGAACTTTATGTGAAATTTTAAAGCAATTAGCGCGTATTTCCGCCATCTAGTGTAGAAATTATAATAATAAACAACTTAAGATTAAGAAGACCCTATTAAATATTTAGAAAATAATTAGTACAAATATAATGATCAACCACCCCACTTGGATATACTATCAACTTCTCCAGTCTAAGTCCTTTAGGAGTAAATGTTTACGCCATATAACTAAAATGTTTTTTTGAGTCTATATGACCCGCTAGTCAAAACAGTCATATTTATTCCATGGTCAGATATTTCTGGGCCTTACAAACTGTTGGGCCACACGAAGCTATAGTGCCCTTACAACATAGTTCTATAAGGTATAAATAACCCGCATACAAATGCCTCCTTTAATTTGTGTATGTTGAAGGTCCTACCCCAACTGTCCAATCATTATTTTTATACCCTACACAACTAAGCATGCCTGTTTTGATAAAGATCGGTCAACATTTAGCGGGTCTAATTGACCCTGACTTTTGTGTGAAAAATTACAAAATGTTTATTCTACGGCATATATATTTAGTCCTGAAGGACATATACCCGAGAAGTTGATAGTATATCCAAGAGGAGTGGTTGACCTGTAAATTGATACCAATTATATTGTCGTATGTACTCGGATGCGGAAGCTACACTTAAATATTTACAGGTGCTTACGAATTCAGATATTATTTAGTAAGCCATTAGCGCACTATAGGGCGGAAATAAAGCACTGATCGCTTTGAAATTTTCCATGAGGTTCAAGTTATGGTCAAAGACAACGCTTATACTTTTCGCTGATGATCACATAATCATTTTCAGGTGGACCAAAAACGTATTTTGTTTTTGTATTTGTTCGACTCAATCTATAGGCCGAACATCATAACACAACCCACGGTGAAGGGAACATGGACAATTAATTAGAGGACTGTACTGGATATTAGTAATATTTGGAAAATATGTCAGTGTAAGGAAGTGGTGCTGTTGACCTCTAATCGGGCAAGAGGGTGTAACTATCATGAAATAGTGCCTAGGCTCGGAATAAAAATCAGGAGAAAGTAAGAGTTCCGTGGAAGTTGTGTAAGGTATCGTATGGTCGGCACCGTCCGACTATACTGCTCCGCTCACTGGTTTTAATTTAGAATATTATTTTTGCAGATCCTGAAAACCCCATTACCACTTTATGCAATAACAATTTTCAATAATATTATTTTCAGAGTTAAATTTACTAATTTCGCTTTTCTTCTCTATAAAACGATTTTTTACCATATTAACTCAATAGAATTCCATTTAATTTTATTTCGAAAAAAGTATTTCTTTACATTATATGGTAACATTACACATTATGTGTATACAATAAAACTTAACAAATATCAATAAAATTAATTTCCAAAAAATACCAACAATAATAATATTTGTCTCCAGAACGTTTTTTTTTCTATTTCACTTTCTGAATTTATAATAAAAAATAAATGATTAAAAAAACAAGATCACATTCACACAATATGGCATTCACTCAACAAACACTTCTATAATACTAACTCTCACACACACTCTCGCACGCATAAACCTACAGAAACATATAACAGTTATTTATAGATTCTTCTATTGGTGAAAAAATAAGAATAAGAAGTAAATGATGCGATCATCTCTCTCTCCCTCTCAGCGTAATCTCTTATTAAATTTCTGCTTTCATAGATTCTTCCTCCTTTTGAACAATTTCCATTTCAACTTCTTTCACCTCATCATCGAATATTTTAAGGTCTTTGACATAATACCAGACACCGCAATCGAATATTGCACCAATGGCTATGAAAACGGCAGCTGTCATATTTAAGATATATCTAAAGGAAGTACGAGTTAATAATTTCATATTTGGATATGATTTTACAAAAACTCCTACCTTAGAGATTCGGGATCGTATAGCCAACAGTTGCCTTTGTTTGTACACGTTTTACCCCACACCAAACACAAACGATCCAATACCCAACCAAAGAATATGGGACTTGGTATAAATGCCAACATCGACATCATCATCATACCAAAACCCATGGCAGCCGTTTTATCTTTTTCCGGTACACAGCGAACTGTAACCAAGAAATTCGATGCTCTCCCCGTGGCACCAATAAATTTCAAACCACACATTACCGCCAAAAAGGTAACAAATTGTGTGAAACAATTGACCGGACAGGCACCCGAAATGGCCTGCCCACCATCACCCAGAAAATGCTGAAGAAAAAAATTAAATATATAAACTGTAAATTTGATGGAGATAATAATTTAATATTTTTATAACATACATTTTCATTCGAATTTGCCAAAGTTGTCAGCATTGATGACGAAGCCGTTGAATACTTGAAATCCACATCGTCTGTTAGGTTTATCGCTGTTAGCCGCTCAAATGCCGGGTTTATATTTATTGTAGCGTTAACGGTTGGAATACAGGAGCAATCATAGAAGAACTACAATTGAAAATTTTAAAATAATTTATTAGAAATGAATGACAATAAAACTATTTGTGAATTTTATCCAGTCTGGGGATTTTATGCGAATATCGAGGGTTTATTCTAAAATCGGCACAAAAGAGAATATTATGAAGATTCGATTGTATCAAATATATTTTGGAGATTTTTGTTTTTCAAACGAATTATTATTGTTAATTTAGTATTTTGAGCTCTCATTGCTGCCAATTTTTTCTATAAAAATATCAATAATGTTATGGATATTGTTAGGCCTTCATATAAACGGACTCCCATTTTTCGGCTGTAATTTGGGACTTTTAATGCACATTGGGTAGCAAAGATACCTATCATAATTCGAGAATATTAGGTCACTTTTTAGGATAGCGATACCATCAAATTTCGGTATTTTAGTGACTTTAGATAAGTTTTTCAACCAAATTGATCGAAATCAGTGATCTATCGGTGCTAAATTGATAACTTCTAAATCATTTGAGATACGTTGCTGAAATCTTCCTAGGATTTGAATTTTAAATAATTATTTTTGAATGTCTACCAGATTTTGTCTCAATCGGACAAATATCGGGAGTTTGGTGCACCATTTAGGTAAAATCGGACGAAAATTATATGGGAGTTATTTCTAAATTTCAATAGGTTTCGTCATTGGGCCAAATAATTGAGCTGTGCCAAATTTAATATAAATCGGATCAGAAATGCGATCTGTTTTTTGTTTACAATTTAACATGGACAGACGGATTGGCGGACATGCATAAATCGACTTAAAAGGTGATTCTATGCATATCCTCAAAAGGAACCATGTGTCTATCTCTTTTCCTTTTGCATGTTACAAAATCATGCAGAAAAACATAATACCCTGTGCCACAGTGTGGTGAAGGGTATACAAATATTTTTTGAATGTCTACCACTTATTTTTTAAAGAATAGTTTTGAAGCTCTAACAAGCTACAAAGCTGCCCATAAGGAGCGTTTTTTTAAATATATTTTGAAGTGCACCATAGGCTTAGATTTGTTAAAAAATATTTTAGGGTCTTCCATAGGTTTCGATTGAAAAAAAAATATTTTAAGGTTTAACATTTAAATGGATTAAAAAAATAGGATTCTCCATAGGCTTGTTTTTTAACGAATATTTTTAGGGTACTCCATAGGCTTGGTTTTTTAAAAAGAATATTTTTATGCCTACTGCGTAGGCGTTAATTAAAACAAAAACATTTTTAGGGTCCTCCATAGACTTAAATTGTTTACAAAAATATTTTAGGGTCATCCATAGGGTGGTTTCTTTTTAATTACTTTTTAGGACCCTCCATAGACTTGATTTTTTTACAAAAAATATTTAAGGGTCATCCATAGACGTGGATTTAAAAATATATATCGACGCCTCCAAACCATAGTATGCTAAGTCTGAAAAGTGAGTTTTTCAGTAGAAGCTTTCAAAATATGGAAGTTTCTTTAATCGTACGTGCCATGCTAAGTACATTTTTGCTTATAACTTTGGTTTGGATTGGCCGATGATTACCAAAATTTCAGTGAATTTAAATTAAGGCTAAGTCGACTTAGCATACTATGGTTCGGAGGCGTCGATATATTTTTAGGGTCATCCATAGGCATGAATTTTTGACGATGGATTACAATTTAACTACAAATCTATATGACCCAGAATTGTATTTTAAACTAACACATACCCGCTACTTCCTTAGCGAATGTGTGAAATATTTAAACATGTATTAACATATGATTTTATTTACACAGAAAACTGCATATGCCAGAAAAACTAAACAATCCAGACATTAATATCGACCATAAGTTAAATTTGAATACCATGATTCAAATCAAATTTTTACCAAATTTAATTCCATTTAGCACACTATTATTTCCATAAGTACCCTCCTCAACCATCCAACAAAACTTCCTGCATACCCCGATCCTACACCCCCCGCAATAATTCCAAATTCAAATTTCAGGATTCCAACTCTATCGGTTCAACCACAATTCAAATTGTACCAAATTTAGTACATAGTAGTATGAATTTCCAAAACATCCTACATACCCCAATCCTACACCCCCACAGTGATCCACGTTTCAGGTTTCCAACTCTGTCGGTTCAACCACAATTCAAATTGTACCAATTTCACTACAGAGTAGTACGAATTTCCAAATCTTTCTATTTAACCCAAACCTTCACCACACATTGATCCTATATTAATGTTTCAGGATTCCAACTCTATATGTTCACCCACAATTTAAATTGTAACAAATTTTGTACATACTAGTGCCAATTTCCAAAATTTCCTACATACCCCAATCCTACACCTCCACAGTGATCCTAAACCAACATTTTCGGATTCCACCTCTATCACTTCACCCACAATTTAAATTGTATCAAATTTAGTACACATTAATACAAATTTCTAAAACTTCCTACATATTTCAATCCTAAATTCATGTTTAAGGATTCCAACTCTATCACTTCACACACAATTCAAAACCAAATTTAGTATACAGTAGTACGAATTTCCAAAACTTCCTACATACCCCCATCCTACACATCAATCCTACACAGTGATCCTAAATCCAAAATTTCTGGATTCAGCGTACAATTTAAATTTTACCAAATTTAGTACAAATTTCTAAAACTTCCTACATATCTCAATCTTCCACCTCAACAGTAATCCTGACTCCAAATTTCATGATTCTAGCTCTATTGGTTCACATAAAATTCAAATTGTACCAAATTTAGTACCATTTAGTACTCTTATGTATTAATTACTTAAACTGAATCCTGATCCTAATCCTACACCCCTACAATGATCCTAACACCAAATTTATACAATGAAATTTGGTGTTAGGATCATTTAGTAATTTTCGTACACATATGTAAAAAATTTCCAAAACTACATATCACAATCCTACACTCCGACGGTAATGGTAATTTCAAATTTCAGGATTCCAGCTCGATTTGTATCTCCAAATTAAATTTGTACCAAATATAGTACCATATTGTACTTTTCGTACAAATGAGTACACGCTTTCATAACCATCTCCTTAAATAGACCCTACATCTCAATCCCATTTCGTTTTTAGCTCTATCCATTTACATGCTAGGAAATTGTACCAAATTTAGTACTTTTCGTATACTTAAAGTTCGAATGTCTAAAAAACCATTTGATATATATATTCTACACCCCATCAGTGACACTCATTTAAAAAAGTTCTAGCTCTACCGTTTCGCCAAATAAAAATGATATCGCATTTAGTACTTTTTGTATCGTTCTAGTACGAATTTCCAAAAACCCAGCCTTATCCGTCACTTTTGGACCAAGAGTGACCCTCACCCAAAATTTTAAGATTCTAGCTTCAGCCGTTTCGTCTGGGTGTTGATGAATCGTTAAGTCACTTTATTGGGGACAATATGGGCTTTAAAGTCTACACTCTTAAACATTTACAATTGCCGATAAGGAAATAAAGTCTTAACGATTCGAAATTTAAAAACCAGTAAGGAAAGTAGTAAAGTCGGACTGGGCCGACTATATGATACCCTTCACCACTTTGGGTATATTCAACAGATGTATCCTAAGATGTATCATATCGATGCACCAATTACATAAAACCGGACGAAAATATATATGGGAGCTACATTTAAATCTGAACCGATTTTCACGAAATTTAGCTCTCGTCATTCTAAACTTAATTCAGTACGCTATGACAAATTTCGTGCAAAATGAATGATTTTCAAAGACTTTGGTGCACCATTTACCTAAAATCGGGCGACTATATATATATATATATATATATGGGAGCTTTATATACATCTGAACCGATTTTCATGAAACTTGACACACATTATTATAGACGCAATTCAGCACGCTATGCCAAATTTCGTGCAAAGATATATAGGGTCTTAAAAGCACCAATTACCTTAGATGAAAATATATGTGGAATCTATATCCAAATTTGAACCGATTTCAGACATCACTCTAAGCTCAATTAAGTACGTTTTGCCAAATTTCTTGCAAATCGAAAGATATATAGGGACTTTGGTGCACCATTTACATAAAATCGGACGAAAATATATATGGGAGCTATATCTAAATCTGGACCGATTTTCAGGAAACTTGGCAGACATTATTCTAGGCTTAATTCATTACGCTGTGCCAAATTTCGTGCAAATCGAACGATATATAGGGACTTTGGTGCACCATTTACATAAAATCGGACGAAACTATATATGGGAGCTTGGCAGACATTATTCTAGGCTTAATTCATTACGCTGTGCCAAATTTCGTGCAAATCGAACGTTATATAGGGACTTTGGTGCACCATTTACCTTAAATCGGACGAAAATATATATGGGAGCTATATCTAAATCTGAACCGATTTTTCTCAATTTCAATAGGGTTCGTCCCTGGGCCAAATAAGTGAACTGTGCCAAATTTCATCCAAATCGAATCATAAATGCGACCTGTACTTTGTTCACAAAAATACATGGACGGACGGACGGACAGACGGACATGCGTAAATCGACTCAGAAAGTGATTCTATGCATATTCTTAAAAGGAACCATGGGTCTATCTCGTTTCCTTTTGCCTGTTACAAACATATGCACAAAGACATAATTCCCTGTACCACACTGTGGTGAAGGGTATAAAAACAATATAATTTTAATTCTTACCTTTTTACCCGTTTTACTAATATATTGTTTCTTACAGCCAGCATGACATGGAGAAATATAGGTCATATTATTTTCACCACAAACCGGTGAATAGCGGACATAATCACAACCACAGGCAGAATTACAGGTTGGTGTAGCATCGAGAGCCCTGTTGACAAAAACATATAAAAATTAAATATATTAAAGATTTTGAAAAAATTACAACAAATTATTACTTACTTATCATGAATATTCACCACAACCGATTGTTCATTTCCAGGACAACCAATGAAGGCGTACGATACAATACCAATTACGGTTAGAAAGCCCACGATGACATTCCATGCGGCCATATAACGAGCACTGGGCTTATATTTTGAAATGACGAAACCAGATAGTAATACACCAATGGCGGAAAAAGCCAGAGCCACAGTACCAGTAACCATACTAGAAAGAAAAATTAAAATCTTCAATTAGTACATAAAATACATACGTTGTTTATTTGTTGCCCTTTACCTTGATGTTGACGCCGATTGACGATATTGAATTTCAATATATTTCGGTGCAAATATCCAATATGGTGTATAACCAAATAAATAAAATACCGATGAGAAATTATTATACATCAGTGTCTTGTTGGTGGTTAGACGTTTAAAGGTCTTCATCATATCCCTAAAGGATGCCTTGTGCTCAGCTGGGGGTTTTTCCTCCAGCTGTTCATTGAGTATGTCTTTTTCATTCTTTTCTTTATCTTTTATCGAAACTCTTTGTTTGCGTCTTTCTTCTTCGACCTTACGACGTGCTACTGCCCGTGGCAAATCTTTGGGGAACATTGTCAGCAGAATTCCCGATAAAAATATCATGGCACCTATTATTAGCCAACCCATCCACCAAGCGCCCAACCAGCGAGGATCTTTCATTTTTATAACAGGATGTAACTGCGGAGCAATATAAATTCTTAGACACAGTGATGCCAAGGCATAACCAATGGCGGGTCCCAACATTCTTAGGAAATAGGACAAACCTGGAAAACAAACACAAACACACACACATAAACCTTATTTATTATGCAAATTATTTCATCACCTTGAAAAACTTGTTGTCCCCCCTATTTGAATTATCTTTTAATTATCCACAATACATCACAATTATCTCAAAACCTAATTATATTTGTCTAACGACCATATATCTCATTTCGTTTTATTGTCACACTTACTTAACAATGCTGGCGTCTTAGATTTCTTGATGTTATCATCCATATATGACACGCCCAGGGTATAGTATAAAGAGCCTCCGATACCCGATATAAACTGCGCTGTAAATAATACAACTTGTGGTGCAAAATTACCCTCGCCTGCTTCGCATTCGGTAGCACCATTTAAACGGCACAGTGTTTTCGACCGCTGTTCTCGTATGGCTTCGATTGTGGCGTTTTCATCTGGCGTTGCACCGAATTCCTGTGTTAATGCCAAGGCATCATCGCCGGGGCCATAGAGGAAATGAGGTGCAGCCGTTAACAGGCAAAACATTACAATTGTAAGAAGACCTAGTTTTGGGGAAAAAAAATAATTTGTAATTTACTCCATGTTTATTATTTGTCTATCTCTCTCTCTCTCTCTTACCAAAACCTATCCATCTTGGTCGATGTCCTTTGCCGGCATAATAACTTAAAACCGCTGATACTAACATCTGACTGATATCATTGCCCACCGATATGAGACCTGTATTTTTTGATGGTATTTTAAAACGTTTCTCTATCGTTGTTATCGTTCCATTGAAATAGGCATACGTCATTGAGAATATACAACCGACCAAGCCATACAATATGACATAGGATGTTTGGTTGGCAAATCTGTAAAGAAGAAAATCATAAATAGAATATAATTCGAAGAACGGACTAATAAATGGTAATACATCCACTTTTGAAGACTGCATGAAATCGGGCGTATCCTTATATAAAAGCTATGTATAAACACTGATCAATATCGATAATATTAGTTCTGTGCTTAATTAATGGAAGACCCAATATATAGCCAATTTTTAGGGCCCACTTGGTTGGAAAAATTAAAACAAAAAAGTAAAAACAAAAACAGTGAGCGGAGCAGCATAGTCGGACGGGGCCGACCATATGATACCCTACACAACTTCGACGAAAATCTAACTTTCTTTGGTTCTATATTCTGAGCATTGGTACCAATATAAAGGCCAACCTCTCCTTTTGGATATATTATCAACTTCTCGGGTCTATGTCCTTCAGGAGTAAATATATACGCTATATAATACAAATTTTGTAATTTTTCACGCAAAAGTCAGGGTTCATTTGACCCGCTAAATATTGACCGATCTTTATCAAAACAGGCATGTTTATTTTTTGACCCTGTCCCCTTCTCCATGTAAAATTTCGCGATGTTCGGGCTATAATTGCGGCTTCTGGAGCGACCAGAAAAACCGACAAAAAATTAGTATTTGGTCCATTTCATCCCCTTAAATATTAAGATCTCCACCAAAAAAAAAGGGGGTTTTCATTGGCCAGAACTCAACCTACATTTCGTGAAGATTGGTCCATAACTGTGGCCTGTATCGTGTTTACAAATTATAATGGACAGACGGACTGACGGACGGACACACATTTCTACATCGACTCAGCTAGTCGAGATATGACGATCGGTATACATAAAGGTGGGTCTAGGACAAATATTTCGCGGCGTTACAAGCTCTTGGGGCTGCACAAAGCTATAATAATTGAATTCTCGGTGAGTAGAAAATCTCCCTACCAAAAATTATAAATATTGGCATAAGTTTCAGCTTTCAGCTTACCAATATAGTGGTAATGTCCATTTTCCTACTAAAATAATGTCACATTGCATATATGCAAAAATGATCAATATAGGTCCATGTTTTGACACAGCCCTCACATAGGTAGCTACCCACTGCTAATATTTTGAAAGAAAGGCATTCCGTGATATTGAAGGATAAAAAACATGTTTGCAGAAAATTAACCATTTATATATAGCCCCCACTCAAAAGGTCCCGTCCGATTTTTATACCCTACACAACCATGTTGTCAGGGTGTTATAGCTTTGTGCAGCACCAAGAGTTAGTAACGGCGCGAAATGTTGATCGGATCGGATCGGTCGGATTTTCTAGTCGCTCCAGAGGTCGCAATTATGGTCCATCCAAGTGGAGTGGTTGACCTTCAAATTTTTACCAATTATATTGTTGTATATACTCGGGTGTTGGATGTGTCTACGTATTCCGATATTATTTAGTAACACATTACCACTGGGTAAATATAGCTCTGATAGCTTTGAAATTATCTATGTTCCATTTATGGTCAATGAAAACGCCTACAGTTTTCGGTGATGATCAAATGGCAATCAGAATATAGGCCACAGTTATAACCTCAAAATCACAACACAACCCACAGTGAAGGGAATCTGGACAATTAGAAGGGCTGTACTGTACAATAATAATATTCGGAAAAAAAGTCAGTATGTGGAATAGGTGCTGTTGACATATAATTGGGCAAGAAATTTTGTCCAGTCTTGGAATAAACATCCACTGAATGTTAGATTTCCGTGGCTGTTGTTTAGGGATTTTTGTTTTTTTACGTTTAGGCTGATTTTTGAGTTTTAGTCTATTCTGAGACTTATAGTAAAACTTTATGGCGAACATTTCTGTAGAATATTCTGAGCAGCTTTAACCCCGTTTTGAATGAGTTTTCAATCACTCCTGGAAAAGGGTCCGAAAAGACCCCTTTTATGAGTCGGTTGAGGGTTAAAGTTGCATACCAAAATATTCCTCGATATTTTATCAGTAATATTGCCGAAGACACTACATACCTAAAATGCAAGGATTTCAAGAAAGCATAATCCGAAAATGATCAAAATTCTTGAAAAGGGGGAATATTGGCCCGCTTTTTAGGTTACCTCCCGACGTAAACTTTAAAAACGCCGATACACGTGTCTTCTTTTTTAGCTCCTCTTTCATAATCTGTTGGAATTTCCCGGTAATTATAAAAAAAAAATTAAAATTTGTCGCACAGTGTAATATTCCGTGTAAGGAATAGGTGCTGTTGCCATCTAATTGGGCAAGAAATTTTGTCGAGGCTTGGAATAAACATCCGCTGAATGTTAGAGTTCCGTGGCAGTTGTGTAGGGTGTCGTATGGTTGACCTCGTTCGACTTTACTGCTCCGCTCACTGGTTTTTAGATTTTTTTTTTCAAATTTTGAAGAGCCAAAAAAATTATTTTAAAAAAATTTCCATATCAGTCAACGTGTTGACATAATTAAAATAGAAAGGTCTCGCCTCATCGGCAACAAATCCGACAGTTCTTCGTAAAAAAAATCGTAATGCACAATTTATTGGAAAATTATTAGTATTTGTATATACAAGATTTTCTGAGCATAGATCGGGTAAACGTGGAAAAGTACGATGTAAACTTACGAATATCGAGTTTTAGTCTTTGTGGACCCTCCCTTAAATCATAGGAGCAATATTTTTTTATAGAGAACAAACAAACATCTAAGCTTGTTCTGGAAACTAAGGACGAAAAAGACGCATAAAGATTTGAGGTTTGTTTGAGATTTGTTTTACAAAAATATTCGATTTGAATAAAAAACCTGCAATAGCCGTAAACAATAAACGTAAAGCATACCAGCACAAAAAATTACGAATGTATCCATATGGATTCTTAGTATAAGCATCTGGCAATGATCGTTTATCAAAAAAATGAGATCCTCCGAAATAACGAAATATACACAATTTTTCTTGCGAGGTCGGGACCTTTATGATAAGATTATTTAAAACCATGGAATTTTCATTCAATATTTCTACAATGACGGCTTTCTGCCTCCAAAAACCCTAAAATATAGACTCTTCGGTTGAAAAATATTACTGAAATCTTCAAAATATTTTCTAACTAGAATCGGTAAGTTCTTCATTTAAATCTACTCTCTACTGCAGACCCCTAACTTGTCTGCAAAATTGAGTCACACTGTTGAATTAAAGAATATATTATTCTTCAACATTTTCAAATATTATACGGAAAAGAATACCATTCGCATTCTTAAATTTTTAAGAATTTAAGAATGCTTCGAATGTGAAAATTTAAGAATGCTGTGACCATTTGATATTAATTAAGTCAAAATTTCTGCAGACATCCCTCTAACTCTTTCACACTTTTTTCCACATACATATTCTACTTACCTCTGCAAAAACCGTCCTTTGAATATCCAAAAACCACAGGTCATATCATCTGTCAGTGGCGTGTCACGCAACCATTTATTTATTTCTTCTGTTGTATTACGATCTAATTCGGATTTTTCATTTTTCTTAAGACCATTTTTCGGTACAGTTCCATTTTGTGGAACTTTAAGCAAACGTGCCTCGACATCAATAGCATCACGATCGTCGGTGGGTTCACTTATGCGATTATCGTTGGCGTCACTTTTGTGTGATGAATTTTCTTCGATCTCCACCATGTTTTTTAGTTAATTATTTATATATTCTTTTAAATTTCTTATTAAAATTATAAATTAATCATTCACTTCTTTTTCACTTTTCATAGGACATTAGTAAAGAATTTGTGTTTTGCAATCACTTAGGGGTATAATATCGTATTTTATATTTTTTAACACTTTATTTTCTGCCATTTACTTTAATCTTAGGGGGTCTTGAGGTCCTTTATATATGTCTATATATGTTTATCCGTTACTTTGTGACTGTGCTCGGGGCCAGCCACCACTGAAGTGTTATTTTGAAAAATGCTGCCGTTAATAATCACTCTTCGCCTTTAGTACTGAAAACGCGTCAAAGATTAACAGTGGCACGAAATGTAATCACATCTATTTGGTCTCTGGATAAAGATAATGATAGGCGTCTCTATTATCGGAGTATATTCTTCTTCTACTTGTGTTATAACCTGTCATCTTTTTTTAGCTATTCAAATAGAGTTTGTTTTGTTTGTCACATTTATTCTTCCTTCAGACATGTTCGCTGGGGGGTTGTATATTTCTATCCGATATAATGTTGATCATCTGAATTAAGAGTGTGTGTGCGCGCGACCGGTTGTTTTTCTACGAAAAAGGAAGCTAAAACTTTTATTGATCGTAATATCAAGTAACCGAGATTTCTTGTTATAGATATAAAGGGTTGTAATTTTTGTTGATGTATTATCACAACTTGTTTGTGTCAGTTGGTTATTGACCTATGGTGTGCTGTGAAATTTTAAATTTTTTTGGTGAATTTTGTTTTTGTGAAATTTTTGATAATGATTTGCAAATATCTGGAAAAATAAGACTAAAACCTCAGTCAAGGTATTTACACATTCGAAAGTTGAAGGCTAAATTGTCGATATATTAGAGATTTTTTTAAACAAACATAGAACTGAGTTTTAGAATTGATACATATTTTGCACAATGTAATATTTTTTGATACAACAAAAAATTAACCGATCAACATATAGGGTTTATACTCCAAATTCTTTGAACAATTAATCGGTACAGGATAATTTGAAGTCCATTCCAAAATATTCGTCTGGCTGGCCGGTGCGCTCTATAACCCTCAAAGGGAATGACCAAAGAGTACAAAGTTTTCGTATGAACAAGGATAAACTTTTTATACCCTATACCTTGAGGTGGATATTTAAAATACGTGTAATCTTTGGACTATGCGGTGGTAATTTTTTGGTAGAAACCAATTATACCGATTCAACTAATAACATGGATAATTGAAAGTAGGAGTACAGCGAATTTGATTGAAAATGAGTCCAAATTCCCTAACATTTGGGATATAATAATATATGGATATAAGGGCCTATCGTAGGAAGATTAACTACCCCATGGGAATTCAAAATACCAAATTACAGCCAATCCGGATGGAAAACGTCTCCAAACTCCCCAAAATATCGAAATTTGGAATGCGCTGTTATATGAGGGCTATCCTAAAAAGAGGGACGAAAATTGATAATTCTTGGTAGGAAGATGTGTTACCCAATTAGATTCATTTCTGTTAAAAACGTACCTAAAACTGCGAAAATATAGAAGTTATAGGAGGCTACCCTAAAAAGTTCCATTTGCAATACCAAACATGTCAGGAGTCGTAGCAATGTATGCGCAACATTTTAATGTTCTATCTTAAGTAGACACCCTACATTATAGGTTAAAAAATCTATTTTTATTTTTGCTTAACTTATAACTATAGCTTTTCAAGAATGTCTCTTTTGAATTTTAAGTAAAAACGTCAATAAATTTTGAAAATATATGATCCATTTATTGCGTAAGTGACAGGTGGCAACGAAAGTCCCGAAACAGTGTTTTTACGGTTAGAGGGCACAATAAGTTAAAGAGCTATTAATCCAATCGGTTCCAAACTTTAACACGTTATTCTGGATCCAAACGGTGAAGAACTTCTCTTTGTTACAGATTGAAAATACGCGATTTTGCAAAAAACTAAAAAATAAATAAATAATGTTCGTAGGTCCGACATTTGCTAGTTCTTCACAACACTGTGGTACAGGGTATTATGCCTTTGTGCCTATATTTGTAACATAAATAGTTAAATAGTGCACCAAAGTCCCTATATATCTTTCGATTTGCACGAAATTTAGCATAGTGTACTGAATTGAGTCTAGAATGCCGTGTGTCAAGTTTCGAGGAAATCGGGTTTGATTTAGATATAGCTCCCATATATATTTTATTCCGATTTAAGGTATATGGTGTACCAAAGTCCCTTAGTATATTGCAATTTGCACGAAATTTGGTACAGCCTAATGAAATAGGTCTAAAATGATATGTGCTAAGTTTCGTTAAAATCGTGTCAGATTTAGCTATAGCTCCCATATATATTGCCAATTTATGGTATATGGGGCACCAAAGTCCCTATATATCTTTCGATTTGCACGAAATTTGAAATAGGGTACTGAATTAGGTCCAGAATGATACGTCCTAAGTTTCGTGAAAATCGGTTCAGATATAGATAAAACTCCCATATATATTTTCGTCCGATTTTAGGTAAATACTGCACCAAAGTTCCTATATATCTTTCGATGTGCACGAAATTTGGCATAGCGTACTGAATTAAGTCTAGGAAGATGTGTGTTAAATTTCGTGAAAATCGGTTCAGATTTAGATATAGCTCCCATATATATCTTCGTCAGATTTTAGGTAAATGGTACACCAAAGGCCCTATATATCGATTTGCACGAAATTTGGCACAGGGTACTGAATTAAGTCTAGAACGATGTTTGTTAAGTTTCGTAAAAATCGGTTCAGATTTAAATATAGCTCCCATATATATTCTCGTCCGATTTTAGGTAAATAGTGCACCCAAGTCTCTATATATCCTTCGATTTGCGCGAAATTTAGCACAGGGTAGGAATTAAGTCTAGAACGATGTGTGTTAAATTTCGTGAAAATCGGTTCAGATTTAGATATAGCTCCCATATATTTTTTCGTCCGATTTTATGTAAAAAGTGCACCAAAGTCTCTATGTATCATTCTGTTTGCACGAAATTTGGATTTATAAGTAAATGAAGAACTTAAAATGTGGGCGAATGCACAAAACATACTGAAATAAGTGTAGCTTAACATGTGATAAGTTTCGATAAAATCGGTTTAGATTTCGATATTTTGCTTTAAATTTATTTACATAATTTTGTCCCATTGTAAGAAGCAACTCTATATCTGACCAAAATTTGGTTTAGGTTGCAGAATTACATGTTTAATTTCATTCGATATGTTGAATATACCCAAAGTGGTGAAGGGTATCATATAGTCGTCCCTGTCCGACTTTACTGCTTTCCTTAATGATTTATCATTAAAGAAATTTTGCAATGCAAGAATAAGTTGATAATCGCTTGGTACCAAGTTCGGAGTGTATGGCAGATGCATTAAATTTCCCACATCTATCCTGTTGGCCAATTCTGGCCGTTTCTGGTCAATTGTAAATTGTAATTAAAACTGTTTCATGGTCAATTTTTAGCTCGTGGGCGATGTTACGACTGCTAACATGTCAGTCAACTTCGAACGATTTTTTTTTTGACTACCGAAGAAACCAAAATTGCACATAACTGGCTGTTACAACGAGCATAAATCTGAAAATTTTTGATCGATACCTTATGAGAAATCTATGAATACAGCTTCTCCGGAAAAATAATTGATTTCTTTTTCCCCAATCTAAAATATGTCTCTGGTTTATGTTTGAGAATATACGAAATGCGACAATACCTTGGATCACATTAAAAACACACACAATACGGAAGAATTTGAAACTACACATCTTGTTTAGTAAGTATCTTCAACTATATACGAGTAATACGCACTTGTTGACATATATAAAACAATACAACAACAATTCCCTATATCTCATAGAAAAATACATAGAACAAAATTAAGATAACAAAGGTTATTGCATATCATGCTGATATAAATTGACAAAATATATGTATGCACGTACATACATACGTATATCATTAACTGAAATATTGTTTTTATAACAGTTATATTTGAGTGTATTGTTCTAACTTCTGCGCGAAAAATAATAATAATACGATTACACTTAATGGTACTCTCTCTAATCTAGTCAAACTAAACGAGTGACATGACACAGACGAATATCTGAATATCGTCGTCTTGTCACTTTGGCTTATCATTTCGCTAAATGAAAAAAGAGGGAGTCAAAACGCCACAAGACACCGAAATCATTCGACTGCGTTTAATTTGTTTGAATTGTGTTCAGCGTCGACCGTCGTCGTGGTCGCCGTGTTGTCGTTGTCAGTTTCATGTTTGCAAATTGGATGTGAGATTTGTTTGTCTTTTGGCTTCGCATGTTGATCCCATTGAAAATAATTTACAATCAACACTGAATTTACGGCCGCCGCTGACACACAAGTTGAAACGTGAGAGCGGTCTATCAGATAAAACAAAATCTACAATGAGATGATCTCTGGATGGATTTTAAAGTTCATATTTGTTGTATCTATCTATTATTCGTTCAATAAACACAAACAGTCTATTATGGGGTTGTGAAGATGCGAATATCTATAAATAAAGATAGGAAAGCTACAGTTAAATAAAGTATATTTTCATTTAAACTTTCCGTCTATAAATAAAATTTGAAAGAGGATGTATGTTATCAATCCTAAACAAAATTGTGATATTCTTAGCCAAAAATAATATTTTTTCAAGGATTATAAAATCAAGATTTTTTAAGTATTTATCAACAGAATATATCAATGTTTTCGGAAGTCATCGATTTATAAATAAACATTTTATAAATAATTAGAATTTTTCAAAAACAAATTTTCTACAGACTATAGACTGATTGTTCACGCAGAAGTGGAAGGCCACGAATACGATGGAAAGGTCAAGTAGAGGATGACATATAAAAAAAGTGTCTTTCAAATTAGAAAAACTGTGCACAAGATCGACACGTCTGGAAATTTTTGGCTTTTAGAACAAGCGTTCTGTATCGATCCAGTTAAGTAAGTGGGCGTGGATTTTTAAAAGACAATTTTTAGAAGTCGTGAATTTTGTTAAAGAATATATTTCCAAGAACTTCCGAAGTTTGGAATTTGCAAGAATCAATAGTCCATTTTTTGGAGTGATAAAATTTTAAACACATTTTTCAACCGATTTGCCTGTAATGTGTTATTCAAGGTTCACGGAGGTTGAAATAGTCTATGCCGCAATAGTCTATGCCTTGGCCTAGCCCCCATTAAAAGGACCTGCACAATTTTAAGCAAGATGAGGGATTAACCCTTGGGTTTGGTAGAGATTGGTGTACCATTTATATAAAATCGGGCAAAAATTTATATGTATATATATTTATCTAAATCTGAACCGATTGCAACGAAACTAAACCCTTCGACTCCATAGAATGTGTTGTATGTGAGGGATTGTGATCGACCATGGCATAGCCTCTTACCATGGCAGGGACTTGTCAGCTAAGCTTGAATATGCTTCTTGAGGCGCCCAACTATCAACAAGGCTCCGTTCTAATACAGACGGGACCCTGACTGCAAGCCGTAGAACGCTGATGACACCCCAGCGTTAGGGGGGTCACTTTAAAATGTAGTAACCCAGACCCAGATGGTTATTTAGGTGCGCCATTCTCGCCTCGTCGGCCCAGGGATCATAGGCACTCGGTCATTTCCTCCGAGCCTCTCCTCGCTGATTGCCCGCGACTGTTAATTTGTTAGTCACAGCTACCCAATGAATAATATTGGGCTTCCCACTATCCGAAACTTGTGAACGCGTCCGTTAGCATTCAGCTCTGCTCCCCAAAGGAGCAGAGCTGTCCAAAAATTTGCGGCAATCGGTATAACTTTGTAGCTACGGTGCACCATTAAATCGGCCGAAACTATTAAATACGACATGTACATTGTTTACAAATTAACATGGACAGACGGACGGAGATTCATAAATCGACTCAGAAAGTGATTATATGCATATCCTCTATCCTATCCTATCCTATCCCGCTTCTTTTTGTCTGTTACAAATATACACACAAAAAACATAATACCCATTTAACGCAGTGTTGTTAGCAAGTAACTTTTTTTTGAAGGCGGGATATGTTTAGATATATATATATATATATATATATATACTAGCAGACCCGGCAAACGTTGTTTTGCCTTCAATTTAGCACCCAATGTCTAATCGGGCAAAACGCAAAGAAACTATATAGCCGCTATCTGTGGGACGAACTTAAAATTGAACAGAAACACTCCTCACGCCCCATAGAGCAAATACATAAAATTTGGCCAAAATCGGTGCAGTAGTTCTTGAATTACGGTGTAAAAACACAAAAAAATAAGTATTGCGCCGCCTGTCTGATGAACTTCAAACTACACAGAAACACTTCTAATGCACCTTAGAACCTGTACATATACTTTGGTCAAAATCGGTGCAGTAGTTCTTAAGTTAAGTTGCAAAAACACAAAAAAAACTAAATATTGCGCCATCTGTCGGATGAAATTCAAACTACACAGAAACACTCCTCACGCCCCATAGTGCCTGTACATATAATTTGGTCAAAATCGGTGCAGTAGTTTTTAAGCGAACATACACGTAATTATACCCTACACAACTATGTTGTCAGGGTATTATAGCTTTGTGCAGCCCCAAGAGTTTGTAACGCCGCGAAATATTCGAAATCCTAGACCCACTTTAAGTATACCGATCGTCATATCTCGACTAGCTAAGTCGATGTAGACATGTGTGCCCGTCCGTCCGTCTGTCCATTATAATTTGTAAACACGATACAGGCCACAGTTATGGACCAATCTTCACGAAATTTTGCATGTAGGATGGGTTCTGGCCAATGAAGACCCCTATTGTTTTTGGGAAAGATCGATTAATATTTAGGGGATGAAATGGACCAAATACTAAATTTTTGTCGGTTTTTCTGGTCGCTCCAGAGGCCGCAATTATGGGGATCAGGGCAAAGAATAAGCATGCCTGTTTTCATAAAGATCGGTCAATATTTAGTGGGTCAAATGGACCCTGACTTTTGTGTGAAAAATTACAAAATTTGTATTCTATAGCGTATATATTTACCCCTGAAAGACATAGACCCGAGAAGTATATATTATATCCAAGAGGATATTATATCCAAGAGGATATAAAGGACAACGCCTATAATTTTCGGTGATGATCAGATAATAATTTTGGAATGAAGTGGACCGAAAACTTTATTTTTTTGTGTTATTATCGAGTCGATCTATAGACCACAAATGAAAGCCGAACATCACAAAACAACCCACGGTGAAGGGAATCTGGACAATAGCTGTACTGAATACTAGTAATATTCGGAAAATATGTCAGTTTGAGGAAGAGTTGCTGTTTACCACTAATCGGGCAAGAGGGTGCAAATATCACGAATTATTGCCCAGGCTCGGAATATACATCCGCAGTTCCGTGGTAGTTGAGTTCCGTGGTAGTTGTGTAGGGTATCGTATGGTCGGCCCCGTCCGACTATACTGCTCCGCTCACTGGATTTTATATATATAGAGATAGAGATATATCTACAAAAAATAATAAATATAGATCCATGTTTTGGCATAACCCCCATATAAGAGGAGGATATAGTAGCATATTTCATTTTAGTGTCTGTAATTTGGCGGAACATTGTCCATATATGTCTAGATTTATATATATAGGGCGGTGGGTGCCCTATTTTCGAACTTTAATTTGAATTTAGATTCGCCGCTCCCGATCACGTTTCCAGTCGACCATTGGTCAACTTTTGGTCAACTTCGTTGAAAAATGTTAACCCTGACTTTGCTGTTTTTTTTTTTTTTCGATAATACAAATTTTTTTGCTGCTGCTATAACCATTATCGGGAAGGGTTACTATAATTTTAACTGTTCCTTATCTCTTTTAACTCAGATGCGTTTACTACAACTAATTTGTGGTTTGGGAACAACGGATCAACTCTTTTGACACAATTTAAGTTTCTACCAATTTAAGGAATTTTGAATGCACACCACCTGATGGAGGGTATAAATAATTCGAAACATCCAAATTTTCTTTTTGTACAGTTCCTACATAAAACACCCATTATCATTGTGCTTTATATCCAGCATTATATTGGGCACCTACTTAATGATAACGTTAAAATTAACTTATTCGGAATGTTTTATATTCAGAACAAATTAGATTTAACTGGCATAGAATTAAAAAAGAAATATCTAATAACCATTTAATGCCGGTTAACACTTGTTTTGTCATTTTCGTTATTTTATTTCATTCTAATTTTGCTAACTAATTTAGGTAAACAAATTAGCTAAAATAATGGACAAAATGTTACACCTCGTTATTTACGTTGGACTTAATACTTTGCATGGCCGTAGAACATAATAAATTACATTTAGTAGACAGCGGCGATAAGATTGTGTTAAAGTTAAACAAAAGGATTATCTAAAGTTCATGTCATAAAATAGCAAGAAGAAGATACATATCTAAACAGCATTAACCCAGATATTAGGTTGAAATGGCAATGACGTCTGCAAACCTCAAATGTAGATATGAACAATGAAAACAAATTTTGGAAAAACAAAATTTTATTTGAAACTATTAAGAGAAACGCCATTTGGCAAAAGCAAGGCACGTTTTCATAAGTACGACATGATTTGCACAAAGATTTCATTTATAGTTGGTTATACCCTAATAACGGGCAAACTGCCTTCGATAATAAAGATATTTGTTGTATAAAAATGTCATATATTTTTAGAATGATTTTAGATAAAATATTGTGTGTTGTTTTTTGTTTTTCAAAAACAAACACAAATCCACAGAAGTTTCCAAGAAATGCATTTTGTTGGTGTTGAGTGTTCGTTTTTTCTTATTGTGAACAAAGGCATTTGCGATCACTCGAACTTCAACTTTTGTAATTCCATTTTTTCTTTATTAGCTAAATAATTCTATTGTTACTGTATTTGTATATGGATAACAAATCCACCTCATATACTTGTATATATGCCTCGCATTGTCTCGCAGAAATGATCACGCTCTTCTCCAGACAATTTATAATGATTTAAAATGTCAACTTTTTCACGTGCTTAATTGTTGAGAGTATCTTCTCTTAAGAAGATGCAGTTGTGTTTTCACTTATATTCTCTGTCAAGTGTAGCGAAAATTGCGAACTTGATCAACGACGTTTGCTTCACTAAAATAACTACAATTGATAATTAATATTTCCGTTTATTCTTAGCATTTGAAGAAAAAGGTGTTCCTTTTTGTAGTGATTGGATTTTGAAGTACATATTTTATCTACTCGAAGTCGTGTAATGTTATGATTACTGAAATATTAATATAAGACTAAAGAAATGTTGAAAAATGTACTATGGTAAAACTACTAGACCAATCAATATAATTCAAACAAAGTAACATTTGAGGTACAATAAATAAAACAAAATTTTTTATATAAATATAAAGAATTATTTTTTATAAATTACTAAGAGCTTTTAAATGCTAAATCGCTAAATCGGATGATAATTGTAAGAGTGCTAAAATATAATTAAACTTTTTGAGCCCCGAAATTTTTTCCCTGACCATAGAAGTATGCTCTACACAATTTTGTTGCCTATAAGCCAAATTGGCACACAGAGGGTTAAACACTTCCATATCCACTAAGTTTCGAAAAAATTGATTCCGATTTAAATATAGCTCACATATATATGCTCGTCCAATTTATATAAATAGTGTACCATTAAACCCATATTTATTATATTTACACAAATTTGTCAAATTATAGGTTTGTGCAGCCCCAAATGTTTGTAACGCCGCGAAATATTGGTCCTAGTATTACACCTTTCAAATATTGGGATCGTCATATTGGATAAAAAATATAAAATTTTAAACATTTGTGTCCGAGAAGGTCCGTCTGTCCATTATAATTTGTAAACACGATACAGGCCACAGTTATGGACCAATCTTCACGAAATTTTGCATGTGGGATGGGATTTGGGCCAATGAAACATATATTGTTTTTGGAAAAGATCGGTTAATATTTAGGGGATAAAATGGACCAAATACTAAATTTTTGTCGGTTTTTCTGGTCGCTCCAGAGGCCGCAATTGTGGCCCAAACACCGGAATTTTTGCATGAAATTGAATCGGGTCGGAGAATAAGCATGCATGTTTATATATAAGAAACCGTCAATATCAATTCCAATACATGCCATTCTGAACTTTTGTGTGAAAAATGACAAAATAGATTTAAAGCACACGCACTGTTTACTCCTGTAGGATCAGGCACCCATTGATTACTTGGTGTACATATCCAAGAGGAGTGGTTGGCCTTATATATATGAAACCAAATATATATGTGAGCTAATCTGAACCAGATTTGGGAGTTACAGTAAATATTATTAGTTTCTGTACGTGTATGGGTCTGTATGGGCCTTTCAGTAACCCATTACCAAATTAGAGGGAAAAATATATATAGAATGTATGTGTAAATCTGACAAATTTCAAGAAAACTTCACACGTTAGGTTATAGTAACAGTACATTTACTGAATTGTGTGAGAACGGCCAATCTTTTGGGATTTAATGCACAATTTGAATTTTTTGTGTGTATATATTGAAGCTATATCTAAATCTGAAATTCACAACACAACTTAGCATGCATCATGCTGGACCTAATTCAGTAACCCATGCCAAATTTCGTGCAAATCGAAAGATATATAGGCACTTTGGAGCCCCATTTAGCTCAGATCGGATGAAACTATATGTGGGAGCTATATCTAAATCTGACCCAATTTTCTTGAAACTTGGCACAAATCATTCAGGACATAATTCAGTACTCTATGCCAAATTTCGTGCAAATCGAAAGATATATAGGGACTTTAGTGCACCATTTACCTTAAATCGGACGAAACTATATATGGGAGCTATATCTAAATCTAACCCGATTTTATTGAAACTTATCACAAATCATTCAGGACCTAATTCAGTACTCTATGCCAAATTTCGTGCAAATATTACAATATATTGCGATTTGGTACACCATTTACCTTAAATCGGATAAAATATATATGGGAATATTTAAACTTTTTTCCCATTTTCAAAGGAGTGGGTCCTTGGGCCAATTAAGTGACCTATACCAAATTTCATCCAAATCGGATAATAAATGCGACCTGTACTTTGTTAACAGAAATACGTGGACAGACAGACATTTGTCAATCGACTCAAAATTGTATGAATCGAATTTGGTCCAAGGAAACATATAAGGCTGAATGTATAACAATTAAAAACGACGTTAAGTTCAGTCGAGCCGAACTTTAACATTGCAAAAATGAAGAGGGACGTTTTGTATGTATTTCAAACCACTTATATTGAAAATTTCCTGGTAAGAAGTATTTTCTTCATCAGCAATCTGGAACGCTAAATTAGTTTAGTAGGAAAATACGCATAAAGCCTTCAAAATATCCATTCTTTATATTGATTTTTTCACCCTTAGAGAATTTTGCATTCCAAATAACATAAAGTGACGGTTACGTCAAACCATGATTGGGCAAAAAGAAATCCATTATTTTTTCACCAGATGGCTGTACTGATAGATTTCTCGTAAAGTATCGATCAACCAATTAAAGATCTATACTCGAAGGAAGGGTGACATTTCGCAGTAAAACAAATATGTTGCTGTTTTTTTGGTGAATTTAGTTGTGGTTTACAGGATTTTAAAAATGGAGGTGAACAAAGAAAAAAATAAAATGGGAGAATTTATCAAAGTTGACCGGCATGTTAGTCGTAAGATCGCACAGGAGCTAAAAATCGACCATAAAACTTTTTTAAACCATTTACAATTGACAAGAAACGGCCGGAATTGGCCAACAAGAGAGGTGTCCTGTTCCACCAGGACAACGCTAGGCCACACACATCTACGGTGACTCGCCAGCAACTTCGGGAGTTTGGTTGGGAATTTTTAATGCATCCGTCATATAGTACGGACTTGTCACAAATCGGTAATATCATATATATTTTTTTTTCATTGCAAAATTTCTTTAACGATATCTAGGGAGTATTGTGAAAATCTTTGTTTATGCAAATAGAGATCAGAACTTCTATGAAAGAGGTATTATGAAGTTACCTTTAAAATGGTAACAAATCATACAACAAAACGGTGCATATTTGGCCATAATCGGACATTCCAAAGCATGTGCAATAAAGTCCTATAGTTCATATAAAAATAATGGATTTCTTTTTCCACAACCTAATATTCTAATAGTTTTTCAAAAATGTTCCTCGCCCTCCAAGAACTTGAAATGCCAAATTACAGCCACTTCAGTGAATAAACTCTGCTAAATCTTTAATAATAACTAAAATGTTCGGGCATTTACGTGGGAGTTTGTCAGAATATGGACTTATATTGATATGGCCTTTATCATCACCTCTGAAATAGGCCTTTATCATCATCTCTCTCATAAAGCGTGAACATTTTTGAAAACTTGTAATTCTAATGGCAAGGTACTTAAATAATAGGCTGGCTATGGACGTGCGTTAAATTGAAGACTTGAAGGCTTAAAGTATAAGAAAATGAATTAACATAATGTTATTGTTGTTTTTTTATAATTGACGAAAGTTACTTTAACGCGTTAGAGACTTAAATGTTTAAAAGGAACATTCTTGAATTAGTGAAGTTTCGAATTAAATATAAAACCAGAATTTAATTCTAAAAACCAGTGAGAGGTGCAGTATAAGCGGACGGGACCGACCATATAATATCCTACACAACTTCCACGGAAATCTAACTTTCTATGTTAGGTCAACAAATGTTACCAATATTTAGTACAGCTTTTCTAATTACTTGTCCAGATTCCCTTCACCGTAGGTTGTGTTGTGATATTCGGCTTTCATTTGTGGCCTATAGATCGACTCGAAGAGACAATAAAAAGTAAGTTTTCGGTCCAATTCATCCCAATATTTTTTATCTGATCATCACCGGAAATTATAGGCATTATCCTTGACCATACCTCATGGAAAATTTCAAAGCCATCAGCGCTGTATTTCCGCCCATGTGTGGGTGACTAAATAAAATATTTAAGTGTTTCTTCCACACCCACCCGAGTACATACGACAATTAAATTGATATCAATTTAAAGGTCAACCACTCCTCTTGTATATACTATCAACATATCGGCTTCATGTCATGTAAATATATACGCCATAGAATACAAATTTTGTAATTTTTCACACAAAAGTCAGGGTCCATTTGACCAGCTAAATTTGGTACAGCGTATTGACCGATGTGTGTTATCAAAAATGACGTCTGTTAAGATTCATCTGTTGAATTTACCCAAAGTGGTGAAGGGTATCATATAGTCGACTTTACCACTTTCCTTACTGGTTTTATTTTGATGCTTCCTTATACAGTTCATTTAATTGAAAAGTAGTTAAATGCTTTGGTACACGTTTTATAAAATATCATACTGTATTCTTAACAGGAGTTAATTTTTCCTTCAAAACCCGATGTTTATAACAAATGTTTGATCAAATTCAAAAGGTTACCGCGTGTAAAAAAATTCAATTGCACTTTGTGGTATTTTAAGTAATTACGACTCTATTATGATCCGAATTTTCTTTTATTGTCCCATGAGCTTTAACATTTGGAATGAACAACTTTAGACGTTTCTTATTTATGTTCGCTTGTAACTTTCACACCGATTATCTCGATAAGTATTTTATAATATCTACATAACATAGAATCACATTTATATTGACAAATTATTTAACGATATTTTCTGTCACATGAAAATGTCTACTTTGCGGTAAAGAATATTGAATTACAATTAAAACACAGCCACACACAAGCGATGATCAAAATTCTTTATCGAATTAATACACATAATATTTTGTTATTCAATTCTTGATTTCTTATTACATAATAGTTGTAATAGACGTAACACGTTCTTAATACGATAGATTAAAAGAAATTGAACAAACTTTTTATCACAATTTTTTTCTTTTATTTTCTTCTCATAGATTCCGATTTAGCTTAATTGTAGCAATAATTATCACAATTTTTCGTTTTATTGTTTTAAATTAATATTTCATGATTTATATCTCTGCACTGTGAATTCAATTTATTTCTCTATCACTAAAGGCGGTTCATTTTTTATTTATTGAACAATATTTTCTTTTTTTTTTCAAAATTTGTCGCTTTTCTGTTGTTTAGTTTACGAATTAAAACGCGCTTACCGCTTGACTAACTCAGACTAAATTCACTTTTCTCGTCTACGGTTTAATCTAGCTACCTTAAATTGAGAAACTAAAGCAACGACAATAATGATGATAATAACAATAATAAAAAAAGACGACAAAAATTCTTGAAATGTGATATATTCAATTTAAGTAGAAAGAAAATTGAAATCAGAATATCGCTCATACGACAGACAGTACAGTCTTCTGCTCTCAATCACATGGCAGGCGAGCAAAGTAAAAGTAGTAGTCGTAGTGGCAGAGTATATTTGCAAGTATCCCTCCTCCAGCTCCTCAGATGAACAGAACACAACACAATAACTGATGATGATGATGATCATCATCATCACGGTTTCGTTTATTGTATTTTCTTCTTTCTTTCTCTTTCTCCCTGAATTTTGTACAATTTCTTTCTTTTTTACTGTGTGCATGTACACAAAAAATTTGAAGCCTTCAACGCCAATCTTTCTTTCGATCGTAGTTTTATACATGATTTATACAAATCACATCACATGTATATGTATGAATTTATGTATGTGTGGATGAATTTTGTTTGCTGCAGAAAATATGATCGCTACAAATGCATAATAGAATTTTCTTGAACATTTGTTGAAACTCCATTGGTCAAGGTCGCATATGAACTGTGGACTTAGTTTAACCACATCCATAAAATAAAGAATTATTTTATTAAAAGAAATATTGATGTGATTTTATTGGATTAATTCGATAATTTCTGAAAATAAGCTTGAGATTGGTGAGAAATTCTTTGTTCTTTACATGTCATTATGGTCTTGAATGGAAGGTTTGGCAAAGGTGAAATGTTCCAACGATTCGTTGTGTTCTCCGCATACTCTGCACAGGGTGTTTCCGTTGCATTCAATATTGTGTAAATGTGCCTGCAGGTCAAGTCAAAATCGTCAATTCTACTTATTTATGTACCCATTGAGACAAATATGAGCTGCGATATTTGCAAGTGCTGTTCGTTTGTAATCTATGCCAAAAACTTTCTGAGGAGACGTATTTTCTTTATCAAAAAAGGGAAAGGCCTAAAGGCCTCAAAATACCAAAAATTTTTCGCGTTCTTTATATGGTGGCAAAGTCAAACCATGGACCTTAAATTATCATTTTCTGCTCGGGTGTATGACAGCGAACAATATCCTAAAATTGATCAAAATTGGGCGGGACCTTTATATGGAGGCTATGTCAAAACATGCACCTATAATTATCAATTTATGTACAGGAAAATGCTTTCGATTGGAAAATGCTGTTAAAACCTAAAAAATAAGGAAAATTTGGAGGGACCTCTATATGAGGGCTATGTCAAAACAGATGTTTGAGAGCCCCCAAACCCCAAAAATGCGCAATTAGAGCATCCTACAAATTACCGCTAATTTGGGCATATCGTTATATGGGAGCAATTCCAAACTTTCTGAGAGTAATAGCAATATCAATGCAAATACGGCAATCGCTATCGTGATTTCAACATTTAGATGAACGGATCGGACTGATGGACATGGCTAAATCGACATAGAGTTTTATTCTGTTGAATAATGGATTTGTTGGTATGAGCTGAATCAAACCGTACAAAGAAAAAAAAATAATCGTATATTATAGGAATAATGTTCTGAAAATTTTGTCAATGTTAGGATTTCTGCATTTTATGAAAGCAATTCATAAAACTTTAAATATCGGTTCTTGTCCGAAAAAGTGAAAAGAAAAAAAAACATTTTTGTAGTGTTTTTATAATACAGGTCGCATTTATTATCCGATTTGGATAATTCATATTTAGATATAGCTTCTATATATAGTTTCGTCCAATTTTAAGTAAATGGTCCCCCAAATCTCAAGGTTTATTCGATTGAGAAAAAATTTTGCACACCGTACTGAGTTAGTTGCAGACGTATGCGAAGTTTTTATACCCTTCACCACGCTGTGGTCTTTGTGCATATGTTTGTCACAGGCAAAAATAATCGAGATAGACCCATGGTTCCTTTCTGAGTCGATTTATGCATGTCCGTCCATGTATTTTTGTTAACAAAGTACAGGTCGCATTTATGATCCGATCTGGATGAAATTTGGCACAGGTCACTTAATTGGCTCAAGGACGAACCCTATTGAAATTGGAGAAAATCGGTCCACGTTTAGGGATATCTCCCATGTAAGGGTACCCCCCAATTGTCGGTATTTTGGGGTTCTTTGGCGCGTTTTTTAACTGAATTCGCTGAAATTTGGTACTTTGAGTTCTTATTGGGTAGCAAATCTCCCCATTAAAAATTATTAATATAGGTCCATTTTTTCGGGTAGCCCCCATATAAGGGTACCCCCAGTTTTCGGTATTTTGGGGTTCTTGGGCTCGTTTTATAACTGAATTCTCTGAAATTTTGTACATTGGGTTCTTATTGTGTACCAAATTACTCCACTAAAAAATTATAAATATAGGTCCAATTTTTCTGGTAGTCCCCATATAACGGTACTCCCAAATTTTTGGTATTTTGGGGGTTCTGATCGTATTTTTCGACCGAATTGACTGAAATTTAGTACGTCGAGTTCTTTTTAGGTAACAAATCTCTCCACTAGTGGTCCGACTAAAGCAACATTTTGCACAGAGTACTGAATTAGGTCCCGACTGATGTATGAGAAATTTTGTTGGAATCGGTTCGTCCGATGTTATTTAAATGGAGCACCATACTGTCAATATTTATCCGATTGAGACAAAATATTGCACAGCGTACTAAATTAGGTCATTGATGAATGCGAAGTTTTGTTGAAATCGGTTCAGATTTAGATATAGCTCCCATATATAGTTTCGTCCGATTTAAAGTAAATTGTGCACCAAACTCCCAATATTGGTCCGATTGAAGCAAAATTTTGCACAGAGTATTAAATTAGGTCCCGAGTGATGTATGCGAAATTTCTATATCTACAGGATATTGTAGATATTAACATGTCTTGCATGTACCCATAGTGGTGAAGGGTACCATATAGTCGGCCCCGTCCGACTTTTGAACTTGCCTTACTGATATTAGATATAACTCCCATATATAGTTTCATCCGATTTTATGTAAGTAGATTTAGATACAGATCAACTCTATATTTTCTTCCGATTTTATTTAAATGATGCACCAACTCCCTGGATTGGTCCGATTGAGACAACATTGTCAGTGAAGTTTTGTTGAAATCGGTTTAGATTTAGATATAGCTCCCATATATATTTTCGTCCGATTTCATGCAAATGGTGCGCCCAGGAGCCCATGTTTGTTCGCTTTACATAAAATATTGCACAGAGTATTGGATTGAAATCGAAATTTGTTTATTTCCATTTGATTTCATCTAAATGGAGTACCAAATGATCAAAATTTCGGACACTGTGGTTGCTCAATTAGGTCCAGATTAACAGATAACTCCCACACATAATATTGTTTGATTTCATATAAATGGTACTTGAGTGAATGCAAGTCTGTCCGATCACAAATTTAATTTCGCACGATCATATAGTCGGCCCCGCACGATTTTTGAACTTTATTTACAGATTTTATGTGTAATCATGGAGGACTTTCCAAATTCAACGAAAATTGATCGTGGAAGAAGTACTTTGATACTAATTGTCATCTGCCTCCTTGGAAAAAATTGATTGGGCATCGAAAGACAGAGGGATACAATTTAAGAAAGAAAAGTGGAAAATGAATATAAGAAAAAGAAAAATTATAATGCGAGATCTAAAACATTGACGCAATACCTACAAAGTCTCCAGATAGAAAAATGATATATTTCACAAAAATACTCATCATTCTATGGGACTGCAGGCAATTGATCTTAAAAATAATCTGTAATAGCCGCAAACAAATTCTTTATTAACATTATAGTTACTAGCAAACAATTCATTACGCCATAACTCAAAAACTTCAACCTTGACCTAATTTTCCCTTCTATGAACTAAATATACTCGCCAAAGAATTCCATCTCCATATGAAATGTTCCATTGTACGATATTTCCTTATAAGCCGGATATATGTGTTGTAGCTCTCATATTAGTTTTTTCTACCTTAGGATAAAATCTCGCTCTATCAAAAACCTACAGATCAATGTGGCTTACATACAAGATCTGTAGCTTCAGCCGTTTCTTCTGGACATTGGTTATTAGATACAGGCAGGTTCTAAATTATTAATTTGAACGAGTTCCAAATGGAAGAAATATTAATTCCAGCCTCCATTTAGTAAGGTGGAAGGAATAACTGTTTAGAAAATATTCCGCTTATATTTGTCATAGAACATTAGCTAATATGTTCACATAAAATTGTGCTAGCTTTATCAGCAATTAGTAAGAACATAAATGAAAATATTTCCTCCAAAATTCCTTCTGGACATTCCTGACATAAAAACCATAATATTTTTTTATGATTTCATATTAAATCTCTTTTTATAGAAAAAAACCATTTTTTTTTCTCATACACTGGCGCTGTGAATATGATGATCTGTTGATGATTTTTATTTCTTATAACTTAATACCTTTAAATTAGTTTAAGCTTCAGTGTCGTTTAATGACTTCCCCGTATAAACGGTTGACTACTTATAACGATGACTGACCGTACCACTAACAACAGCCCATCCACCCTCCCCATAATTCGTATAAACAACTACAACGACGATGACAGGAACCAAAAAAAAAATGTCTTGTCAAACAGAACCATCAACAATGTTGATGAACTAGTGAATACACTGAGAAAAAGTGATAAGGATTTTTTTATATTTTGACATTAAAACAAATGGTATCAAATTATGGAATCAATAAAATGTATCTGCAGTTAATTTCTAGTCCAAATAATCTCTTGGATATTTTAGTTAGTTGTTGATGAAATGTTTTTAATTGTTATTCCTTTTCTATTCCTCTGATTAGGAAATTTTGCAATACTTAGACATTTTGTGGTTAAATGAATTATATACCCGAATTTATTTTAACACTACATTACATTACAACTATAATTTCTAATACATTCTCTATTATACGACCCACAAATATTCAGTATTTTAAACCCTCATATAAATTTCTTTCAGTGTTCTACATCTCATCCACTTTAAATCAATGAACAAATCGCTATCATCCCCCCAGCCGCACAATTACTATTTACTCTTATGGCTATCATCGTAGCTATCGTAGTAATAATAACAATAATCACAATAAATATTAAAATAATAATAATAAAAAAAGAAAACAACAAAAACGACAGCATGCGGTATTATCATCATTTTTTCTTCTCATTTTTTGGTGGGCATATTATGTTACACTACTCTAAGGCAGAGAAGCGCATATTTCTTTATCGGTGATTATGATAAACAAAAATACAAACGTACAGACCGACGACACACGTTGAAAATGAAAATAGAAATGTGTGAGTGGAACGAGAACGCAAACGACGAAAAAGTTCTCGTCAAAAGATTAAAAATGTGAATCGAATGAATGAAGCTTTTTCTTATAGAAATTTAAGAATTTATCAGAAAAAAAACCGCAACGTTTTCTTTCGCTATGTGAATATTTTATTATGCCTAAAAGCTGACATCAAATTTTTTTTGTGACATTGGATACGATGTCAATTATTTTTATTACAATAGAATTTCATTTTATGTTGCCATAAATACTGGGCGAAATTAAAATATGTTATTGATTTCAAAATAGCCTTATAATAATCAGCAATAACTTTAAAAATGTCAAATTTGTCAGCACACATACAGTCCCGGGGCTCCATGTGATATGAAAACCAGTAAGGAAAGCTGTAAAGTCGGACTGGGCCCACTATATATACCCTTCACCACTTTGGGTATATTCTACACATTTATCGTAACAGACGTCGCCTTTTCGAAAAAACATTGACATGAAATTGAACGAACTTGAATATGCGATCTTTATCTATAAGTAAATTGACAATCATCAATCCCAACACATGTCATTCTGCAACCTATTCTAAATTTATAAATAGATTAAATGTAAACTTTACACACGATATTTGGTATGCTTCACCGTTTAAAATTCAATATCAATAGGTCGAAATAATATATGGAAGCTATGCTATGCTATGAAACGGTTTCATCAAAACTTGAAATACGAAAGGTTATAGTAACTTCAGTACATTGTACAACATTGTGTGCCAGTCGGCCAAACTTAGGGTATTTAGTGCACAATTTACATTAAATCGGACGAGAATATATACGGGAGCTATATCTAAATCTAAACCGATTTTCACGAAGCTTAACATACGTAATTCTAGGCTCAATTCAGTGCGCTATACCAAAATTCGTACAAATCGAAAGATATATATATGGTCTGTGGTGCCCCATTTACCTTAAATCGGACGCAAAAATATATGGGAGCTATATCTAAATCTGACCCGATTTTCTAGAAACTTGACACACATCATTCTAGACTCTATTCAGTACACTATGCAAAATTTCGTGCAAACCGAAAAATATATGGGACTTTTGTGCCCCATTTACTTTAAATCTGACGAAAATATATATGGGAGCTATATCTAAATCTGACCCGATTTTCTCGAAACTTGGCACATGTCATTCTAAACTCAATTCAGTACACTATGCCAAATTTCGTACAACTCGAAAGATATATGGGGACTTTGGAGCCCCATTTACCTTAAATCGGAAATATATATGGGAGCTTTATCTAAATCTGAACAGATTTTCTCGAAATTTGGCACACGTCATTCTAGACTCAATTCAGTACACTATGACAAATTTCGTACAACTCGAAAGATGTATAGGGACTTTGGTTCACCTTTTACACACTATGCCCAAAAACGTGCAAATCAAAACATTTCCAGGGACTTTAGTGGACTATTTACCTAAAATCGGGCGAAGCTATATCTAAATCTGAACCGATTTTTACGAAACTTTGCACATATCATTGTATACTTAATTTTGTACGTTGTGCCAAATTTCGGGCAAATCGGAACATATATAGGGACTTTGGTGCACCATTTACATTTAATCGGACGAAAATATATATGGGAGCCAATTTCAATAGGGTTCGTTCTTGGGCCAAATAAATGAGCTGTGCCCAATTTCATTCAAATCGGATGACAAATGCGACATGTTTACAATTTAACATCAACAAACGGACGGACGGACGGACGGACAGACAGACGAACGGACATGCATAAATCGACTCAGAAAGTGATTCTATGCATATTCTCAAAAGGAACCATGGGTCTATCTCCTTTCCTGTTAAAAAAAATATATGCACAAAGACATAATACCCTGTACCACAGTGTGTTGAAGGGTATAAATAGCAAGGACCTATAAAAGGTGTGGATTTTTATACCCTACACAACTATGTTGTCACGGTATTATAGCTTTGTGCAGCCCCAAAAGTTTGTAACGTCGCGAATATTGGTCATAGACCCACCTTTAGGTATACCGAAAGTCTTTTATCGACTAGCTGAGTCGATGTAGACATGTGTGTCCGTCTGTATGTCCATTATAATTTATAAACACGATACAGGTCACAGTTATGGGCCAATCTTCACGACATTTTGCATGTAGGATGGGTTCTGACCAATGAATACACCTATTGTTTTTGGTAAAGACCGGTTAATGTTTAGGGGATGAAATGGATCAAAAACTTTTTTGCCTGAAATTCGCTCTAGAGGCCGCAATTATGGCCCAAAAAACGCGAATTTTTATATGGAGAAGGGGATCGGGCGAAAGAATAAGCATGCCTGTTTTCGGTCAATATTTAGCGGGTCAAATGGTCCCTGACGTTTGTGTGAAAAATTAAAGAATATGTATTCTATATCCGAGAAGTTGATAGTATATCCAAGAGGAGTGGGTGTCCTTTAAATTGATACCAATTATATTGCCGTACGTACTCGGATGTGGAAGTTACACTTAAATATTTACAGGTGCTTATGTATTCATATATTAATTAGTAACCCATTACCACACTAGAGAGCGGAAATATAGCGCTGATCGCTTTGAAATCTTCTATAAGGATCCAGGTATGGTCAAGGACAACGCCTATCATTTTCGGTTATGATCAGATACTAAATTTGGGATGATGTGGACCGAAAACTTAACTTTGTGTGTGTTTTCCAGTCGATCTATAGGCCACAATGGAAAGCCGAACATCACAACACAACCCACGGTGAAGGGAATCTGGGCAAGTAATTAGAAGGGCTGTACTTAATATTATTAATATTTGTTGACCTCTAGATGGTTAAGATGGGCAAATAACGCGAAATATTGCCCAAGCTCAGAATATAGAACCACAGAAAGTTAGATTTTCGTGAAAGGTGTGTAGGGTATCATATGCCGGCCCCGTCCGACTATACTGCTCCGCTCACTGGGTTTTTACGCAATTGTTTAAGGAGGTGTGGATTATTGTTTTGGATAAATAGTTTTGTCAAGGACCTATATAAGGCTTGAATTAAAAAAATGGCACGACCCATGTAAGGCGAGGATTAAAAGAATAGGATTGTTTAAATAATTTTAGCAATGACCTTTGTAAGGTAAGAATTTTTTAAATAATTTTAGAAAGGACCTATGTAAGGCGAGAATTTTTTTAATGATTTTAGGAAGGATCTATATAAGAAGTAGATTGTTTCAAGGACTATAATATCCTTATTAATATTTGGTTTAAAGGACCCATAAAAGGCGTGCATTTGTTAATATATGTTTCAAAGACTATAATATCCTCGATTTTTTTTAAATATTTGTTTTTAAAGATCCATATAAGGCGTGCATTTTTAAATATTTGTTTTTCAAGAATATATAAGTTTTTAAACACCATGTTACATTAATTTTGTTTGGAATGGAGCCTAAGGCAATTAAACTACCAACAATGGGGGCTATGTCAAAGCATGGTGTTTATATTCCAATGTATACCCTCCCTCATAAATTGGAATATAAGGCTATGCGAGCTCAATCTATGGAGATTTCATCAGATGGACAAACATGGCGAAATTGAATTATAATTTTCTTTTAATCAAAAATTTATCAGGCGAATATTTCAAGGTGGCGGATATACTCAAGAAGTACAAAGCCGATATTATTGCCTTACAGGAAATGCGATGGAATGGGACAGGCGTAAGTAAATCAGACGATTACGCCCTGTATTATAGTTGCCATGAAACGAGGCATGAATTTGGCTGGAGATTTATGGTTAACAGGAGAATAATAGACCTTGTCTCCAGATTCACTCCAGTAGACGAGCGAATTGCTGTAATCCGTATAAAAGCGAAGTTTTTTTACATCAGTCTAATTTGCGCCCATGCTCCGACCGAAGATAAAGATGAACAGACCAAAGACATATTTTACGAGCGCCTAGAAACAGCATACAACCGTTGCCCTGGCCATGACATTAAAATTCTGCTAGGAGATTTTAATGCAAAAATCGGAAGGGAAAATATCTTTGGCCCCACCGTCGGAAAATTCAGCCTTCATGAAGAAACATCCGACAACGGCATGAGGTTGATTGACTTCGCGGCATCAAATAACATGGTAGTTATCAGTACCAGATTCAAGCATCTCGACATACAGAAGGCCACCTGGATCTCACCTGATCAAGTAACGAGAAATCAAATTGATCATGTTCTGATAGATGGAAGGCATTTGTCCAGTGTTTTAGTCGTCCGATCGAACCGAGGAGCGAATATCGATTCGGACCATTACCTTGTGGCAGCCAAGGAACGCACCCGTCTTAATGTTGCAGCAATGGTGCGATCTAATACAACACGGAAACTCGAAAGTGCAAACACAACAGGTAGCCGAGGCCTACTCCGCCCAACTTACCCATCTGCTGAAGAAAGCACTTGTTGTCCCGATAATAGCAAAGAATTGCCCACTCCCTACAAACTGCAGCAAAAGCAACAATTGGGTACCAAAAACCACCACCAAAAAACCCATTTTACGATCAGGAGTGTCGTAATGCTACTGAGGTGAAAAACGCAGCATATAGGGCAACCCTGCTGACAGTAGCAACACGTAACGTAATGAAGAACTATCGGGAGAAAAGGAGAGAGGAGAAACGTATATTCAGAAAAAAGAAGAAAGAACAAGAAACAAATCGAGATGTACAGGAGTCGGAATGAAGTCCGAAAATTTTACCAACGAGTAAAACACCAAACCGAAGGCTTTGGCGCAGGCACATCCTCCTGCAGAGATGAAGAAGGAAACCTGGTGACAGATACATACAGTGTGTTGAAGATCTGGAAGGAACATTTCGAAAAGCTTCTAGTATCAAATAGTGGCTATGAAGAAGATACCCCAGAACCAATAAGAGATGATGGTATAGAGTGTATACCACCTAGCCAAGATGAGGTCATAAAATCAATTAATCGGCTCAAGAACAACAAAGCAGCAGGAGCCGATGGGTTACCAGCCGAACTATCCAAGACTGGTGGCCAGATGCTGGTCAGGAGCATGCACCAGCTGATTAGCACAATTTGGCTAGATGAATGCATGTCCAATGATTGGAACCTCAGCATCCTGTGTCCCGTGCACAAAAAAGGAGACAAGATATGAGCCAACTATAGAGGAATAAGTCTCCTTCCTATCGCATATAAAGTGCTATCCCGTGTGCTGTGTGAACGATTGAAGCCAATGGACATCATCGGACCATACCAATGCGGCTTCAGACCTGGCAAATCCACCATTGACCAGATTTTCACTCTGCGCCAAATCCTGGAAAAGACCCACTAAAAACACATCGACACATTCCACCTATTTGTCGACTATAAAGCCGCATTCGACAGCCCTATCCGTTCAGAGGTGTTTAAAGCCATGTCTGCGTTCGGCATTCCTGCAAAATTAATACGGTTATGCAGGATAACTTTAAGTGGCACAAGGTCAGCAGTTAAAGTAGGAAACGACCTATCGGAGCCCTTAAATACAGAACGAGGATTCAGACAAGGTGACAGTTTGTCGTGAGATCTTTTTAACATCCTGCTGGAAAAGGTCATACGAGACGCAAAGGTGAACAGAAATGGTACTCTGTACACCAAACAACACATGTTACTCGCCTACGCCGATGATATCGATATAATGGGTCGAACATTTCTAGCGGTAACAGCCACCTTTGAAAGGGAAATTGAAAAGGAGTCTGCCAAAGTGGGTCTGGCAGTAAACGGCGAGAAGACCAAGCTGATCGTATCAACGCGCAAGACGTCCAGTAGACGCGGACCAACTGTGGAACTTGAAAACTACAGCTTCGAGGTAGTTAAAGACTTTATATACCTTGGTACCGCCATAAATAACACGAATGACATCAGTTTTGAAATTCGGAGGAGGATTGTGAAGCAGTTTAGAAACAAGGTTACTATTGAGCTGCAGCGACTACGGTGGCTAGACCATGTTGTGCGGATGAATGAAAATGCCCCAGCTCAAAAAGCATATAAAAATGAGCCTACTAATGGTTCCCGTAGAAGGGGAAGGCCACGAATTAGATGGAAAGACCAAGTAGAAAACATGCCTAAATTGATTTCCAAAATATTCTCCATCATGTTTTATAAAAATTTTGTCCATTCGAACTTATTGTCGAAACATTTTTTTCCACTCCGATTGAGACACCTTCAAAACTTGGGGTTTCAAACGCCTCAACAGGATATTAAAAAAAAAACCTACTACTCTCAACCAATTCAAATATGTTTTATATATTTAACAGACTCATAAAATAATCTCCACGAAATGTAAACAATACATATGCGATTAAACCTAATTTATTTACAAAGGCAGGGAAAAACACACACATTTCAATCGCATCAAACTACACAAAAGGCTAAACTTCTCTCTGTTTAAGGGTTAAAAGTTCAAACCAGAAAACGCAACGGGTGATAGAATAAACACCACACAAATTCTAGACACAATCACAGAATTCCATTGAAAGAGTCAACAATCACCCCAACAATTGAATCACCACACACATACATATGTGGGATGTCAGTGAAAATCGAAGTCGGGGAGAAATGGAAAGGGGATTGAGGAAAATAAACCTCAAACAATCGGTAAATGCATGACAATTGTTTTGACAAAGATGTTATCACAACAACAAGAAATTCATATGGAAATCTCCGTATGAAAACACAATTTGTAACACTGATTTAACGGTTATAAAGACTCAAACACACACACACATGTACGCTAATGGTGATATGCCAATGCAAAAAGAAAGAACTTGAACACTGAACTTGCAAACTCAACCGTAAAATCGTTATCACAGTGAAAAACTAAGGCCAAAGTCTAAAGGAAACGGAAATCACATACGAAGTGTTTGCTATTGCTTGTAGGCGTATGTGTTTTGGTGGGTTCTTCCGTATGTGTGTATGTGTGTTTGGGTGCGTGAAGCAACAATTGAATGACAAAAGCGGCGAAAGGGAAATATAAAAGAGTTATCTGAAGGGAAATGTGTTTGTAATAGACACCAATGATCACAATGAATGTATGTCGGTATTGTGTCAATGAGTATTAGCACAATGATGTTGAGGATGATGACTGGAGGACTGACATGTGCCATTGGATTGTTAACGGTCTAAACGTTGGTATGATGTGGTACGATAAAAACATTTAGCAAATTTCCCACAAATGAATTTCCTCTCGTGAATGTGCGAATAGCAACAGGAATCCACACAAAAAAGGGTTTATAAAGATGTCGATGAATGTGGTAAGCAGCAATTTTACGGGCACAAACTTGCTAGCACTGTCTCAAAACAAACAAAGAAGCTTAAAATCCAATTCATCCTACAACACCCAACAATAGAGTGAGACATGTGAAAGGAAATTTCCTATTATCGCAAAAGGGTTACACATCCGTCGTATGTTGATGATAAGTGTTTGTGAGTGTGTGTGTCTGTGGGTTTTACGACAATAATGAAACATGTTGTATGATCGTATAATGGCGATTGGGTGTGAATATGGTGTCAATAAGCCGTTTTCCTGTGGTCTTGGGCATACAAATGAACTTAAGATTTTGCTAAGTAAACGAAAAACCACAGCTGAAGAATTTTTGGCAAGATTTACAAAAGATGTAGCAAATAAATACATATATAACATTTTTCTAATGCTTTTGTTGTTGTCTTCAGGAGAGTTCAAGTGTTAAAGAAGATTTTCATTAAAACAAAGGGTAAGCATTTATATAAAATACATTCTTGTGGAAAAAAATTAATACTACTAGATGTGTGAATTTTTGTTTGAAATTATATTTTGTTTCTTCCCCAAATCTGTCAATGTTCTCACGGTATTAATATGTGAATTATGCTAAGTGCATTACTAAAAGCAATTCCTAGATATGGATATAAGTTAATAAGCACGTGCAAATAATTTCTTTTGTAGCCATATGTGTAGAGGTGGAGGGCATATTACATTGGAATTGCGGTTTCAACAATTCCAAATATTCCAGATCCGAATAAAGTTCTATGTCGTTTTAATCATTTCCATCTATTGACGTCACGATAGAGTTCGAAATATTTAAGAATTGAATTAGACCTTTTGCAATTTTGCCCGTACACCATATAACAGTAGCGTCCATTTTTTCAACCGAATTGACTGTAATTTTGTATTTTGGATTATCATTGTAAAGAAAAGTGTCCCACTAAAAATTGTCAACATCTATGTTTCAGGGTAGCCCCATTAATAACCTACTTGCAGCCAATTTACAAGAACGGAGCTTCCTTTGCGACGTCAAATCCTACTCTTTAAAAAAAAAACACTCGTTTGGACCTGAGGTCCTATTTTTTCTATTTTCTATAGGTCGTAAGCGAGGTGCTATTTTTTCGATAGAATAAAAGTGTTTGGACCTGTTTGTATTTTGGATTATCATTGTATAGAAAAGTGTCCCACCAATAATTGTCAACACCTATGGTTCAGGGTAGCCCCATAAATAACCTACATGCAGCCAATTTGCAAGAACACAGCATCCCTTACGACGTCAAATCCTACTCTTAAAAAAAAATAAATACTTGTTTGGACCTGAGGTCCTATTTTTTCTATTTTCTATAGGTCATAAGCGATGTGCTATTTTTTTCGACAGAATAAAATTATTTGGACCTCAGTTCCTATTTTCTCCAATAGAAATAAAATCAGTCCCGATTTTTTCAATAAAAAAATTATTTTAAACCTACGGTTTTATTTTTCTCTTCATCCGAACATCTTTGGATCTTACGTCCTATTTTTTTTCTATACCAAACTATCGTTTAGACCTCAGGTTCTATATTTTTAATAAAAAATCTCCTGGACCTAAGGTGTTATTTTTTCCAGTAGAACAACATTTTATGAACTTCAGGTTCTATTTTTTTCAATAGGAAAAAAATCAGTTTGGTCCTCATATCCTATTTTTCTGCTTAGAAAAATCCATTTGGACATCAGATCGTATTTTCTCTGTAGACAAAATTTTATTGGACATCAGGATCTATTATTTTCGATAAAAAAAATCATATTGGATCTCAGGTCTATAGGTCATAAGCGAGGTGCTATTTTTTCGATAGAACAAAATTGTTTGGACCTCAGTTCCTATTTTTGCTAATAGAAATAAAAGCAGTTCCGATTTATTCAATAAAAAAATATTTTAATCCTCCTATTCTATTTTTCTCTTCATCCCAACATCTTTGGATCTTACGTCCTATTTTTTTCTATACCTAAACTATCGTTTGGACCTCAGGTTCTATATTTTTAATAAAAAATCTTCTGGACCTAAGGTGTTATTTTTTCCAGTAGAACAACATTTTATGAACTTCAGGTTCTACTTTTTCAATAGGAAAAAAATCAGTTTGGTCCTCATGTCCTATTTTTCTGCTTAGAAAAATCCATTTGGACATCAGATCGTATTTTCTCTGTAGACAAAATTTTATTGGACATCAGGTTCTATTATTTTCTATTAAAAAAATCCTATTGGACCTCAGGTCTTAATGTTAGCTGTAGAAAAAATCTCTTTGTATCTCAGGACCTATTTTTGAAATTGAACAAATTCGTTGGACTAAGGTCCTTTTTTCTATAGATAAAAATCCCTTTTAACTTCAGGTTCTATTTGTTTCTATAGAAAACATCCGTTGGACCTCTATAGAAATGGGCCTCTATCTTTTTCTATAGAAAAAATCCGTCTGTGCCCTAGGTGCTTTTTTTACCGAAAAAAAATCGTCTAGACCCCAAGTCCTATTTTTTCTATAGAAAAAATCCGTCCGGACCGCAGGTTTTATTTTATTTTTTTTTTTATAAAAGAAACCATTTGTACCTCAGGTACTATTTTGCTAAGTTTCTTGAAACCCGGTTTCGATTTAGATATAGCTCCAATATAAATTTCGCACGATTTAATGTAAATGGTGCAGCAAAGTCCCCATATACATTCGATCTGCACGAAATGTGGCACAGCGTAATGAATAGGGTCTAAACTGATATGGATTAAGTATCCTTAAAATCGGTCAGAGTTAGATATAGCTCCCATATATATTTTCGTCCGATTTAAAGTAAATGGTGTACCAAAGTCCCTATATACCTTTCGATTTACACGAAATTTGGTATAGCGTACTGAATAAAGACTGGAACGATATGTGCTAAGTTTCGTGAAAATCGGTTCCGATTTAGATTAGCTCCCATTTATAATTTCGTCCAATTTAATGTAAATGGTGAACCAAAGACCCTATATATCCTTCGACTTGCACGAAAGTTGGCGCAGCGTAATGCATTGGGTCTAGAACGATATGTGTTAAGTTTTACGAATATCGGTTCCGATTAAGTATAGCTCCCATATATATTTTCATCCGATTTAATGTAAATGGTGTACCAAAAACCCTATATATCTTCAGATTTGCACGAAATGTGGCACAAGGTAATGAATTGGGTCTAGAATGATATGTGTTAAGTTTCATGAAAATCGGTTCCGATTTAGATATAGCTCCAATATATTTTCATCCGATTTAATGTAAATGGTGCACCAAAGTCCACATATCTCTTTCGTACTGAACTTAGTATAATCAAGAAGTTAGATATAAATGCTGCACCAAACTCCCCAGGTGTGTCCGATTGACATAAAATTTTGCACAACTTATTAAAGATGTACCCAAAGTGGTGAAGGGTATCATATAGTCGGCCCCGTCCGTTTTTACTACTTTCCTTACTGGTTTTTTAATAAAAAATTGTTTGGAACTCAGGTCCTTTTTTTCTTTAAAATAAATCCGTTTGGACCTTAGCTTCCTTTTTTCTTTAAGAAAAAAATCGTTCTGGTCCTATTATTTCTATAGCGACAAATCCGTTTGAACATTATGTCCTTTTTTAGGGATTAATTTTTGTACTTCAAGCCATGTTTTTACAATTACAGCCGTTTGTACTTATGTTTCATTATTCTATAAACACAAATTAATTATCCGGTCATTTTGTTAAAATCCCCAATCCTTGTTCTCCCAATTCTTGTTCGACTCAATCAATTAAATGTAGTTTAAATTCATCATATGTATATTTTCCCAATTCCTATTGGGACTTATATAAAAAATAAAATCTCCCCAATTATCCTTTCGCTTCAAACAAATTGCACATAAAATTAACTTCATACAAAATATAGCTTATTTACATTAATAGTCTAGTTGAACATATGCACATAATCCAATTTTAAACATATTTACATTTAATGGCCTACATTTAACAATCATTTTTGAAAAAATATGACCCAAATATAAACAAACACAATCATGTCAAGTGAGTCGAGTAAGGACTAACAATTGCCAATAATAACACAAACACATACACATATGAGCATCATATGTTCTTTAACAGTAATAAAAATCAAAAAGCCTAATTTTAAGATCTACTTCAATCCCCAACCCCTCCCCCAAACGAATCGGCAATAAACTACCCTCGTAGATGTTTACACACGAAGCATAGAAAACGACAACATCATAATCAGTGAAGAAAATCCCTGTCATCTAAATTGAATTGAATTCAATAGAAAACCAATAGACATCGATAAGGGGAGGGGGTAGGCAATCATTGAGTATTTATTTATGAAAACAACCAAACAAAAAAATATTGTTGTAAAAAAACGCCTGATACCCAGGCACATGCGAAAACAATAAACAAAGAATGACAATGGGAAAATCCACACACAAAAAACGAATCTGCAAATCGAAGTAAAGAAACGGAAAATGGAAAGGAAATCAAAAAGGAGAATTGAATACATTGAAACAGACACAGATATTAAACGGGAGGAAAACAGTAACTTCCCTCGAAGTTACTGTTTCCCACAGAAGGCGGGGTGAAGAGGTATGCATTGATAGAGTCACTGCCACCCAGAGCTTAGCATAAATAACCACAAATACCAGTTAAAATGAAATTACATAGCTAAGGCATATGAGCGCATGTTTGAGGTCACATACATTGTACAACAGCATTCGGTCAGGGTACTGTCGACACTTTTTGAAGGTTCTATTTGTTTTTATAGAAAAAATTCTTCGAACCACAGTCATATAGAAAAATGTAGAAATTTTTTTTCTGAACTCAGGGTTTTCTATAGAAATAAATTATTTGGGCTTCAGGTCCTATTTTAAAATAGAAAAATATTTTTTTCTATTTGAAACAATTTCGGACATCAGGTTCTTTTTTTATAGATAAACTGTCTTCAGGTCCTATTTTTTCTATAGAAAAAAATTCTTCGGACCTAAGGTTCAATTGTTTTCTATAGGAAAAATTCTTTGGACACAGGTCCTATTTTTCTATAGAAAAAAATATCATCTGAGTTCCTATTTTTTTCTATGGACAAAATTCTTTGGACCTGAGGTTCTATTTGTTTCTATAGAAAGAATTCTTCGAACCACAGTTCATATTTTTAATGTAGAAAAAATTCTTCGGAAATCAAAATCAGATTATTGAAATAAATTATTTGGACTTCAGGCCCTCTTTTACAATAGAAAAAATCATTTTTTCTATTTGAAATAATTTCGGACATCAAGTCCTTTTTTATACTTCAGGTCCTATATTTTCAATAGAAAAGAATTCTTCGGAACTAGGGTCCAATTTTTTCTACAGAAAAAAATTCTTCGGAAACTCTTTGGACCTCAGGTTCTATTTGTTTCTATAGAAACAATTCTTTTTTTTAGAAAGAATTCTTCTGAAATAAAGTTTGTCTCTAGAAAAAAAATCTTCAGGTCCTCTTTACAATAGAAAAATCCTTTTTCTATTGACCAATTTTCGGACATCAGATACTTTTTTATAGAAAAACATTCTTCGGTCTCCCGGTCATATTTTAATATCGAAAAAATTCTTCGGACTACTGGTCCTTTCTTCTATAAAAAAATTCTTCAAAATACAGGTCCTATTTTTTTACAAAAAAAAATTCTTCGGACCACAGGTCCTATTTTTTCTATAGAGAAAAATTCTTCGGACCACAGGTCCTATTTTTTCTATTGAGAAAATTTCTTCGGACCACTGGTCCTTTTTTCTATAGAAAAAAAATTCTTCAAAATACAGGTCCTATTTTTCTTCGGAAAAATTATCGAAAAAATTCTTCGGACCACTGGTCCTGTTTTCTATAGAAAAAAAAAATGTTCCAAATACAGGTCCTATTTTTCTATAGAAAAAAATTCTTCTGACCACAGGTCCTTTTTTTCTATAGAAAAAAATTCTGCTGACCACAGGTCCTTTTTTTCTATAGAAAAAATTCTTCTGACCACAGGTCCTTTTTCTCTATAGAAAAAAATTCTTCTGACCACAGGTCCTTTTTTCTATAGAAAAAAATTCTTCTGACCACAGGTCCTTTTTTTCTATAGAAAAAAATTCTTCTGACCACAGGTCCTATTTTTTCTATAGAAAAAAATTCTTCTGACCACAGGTCCTATTTTTTCTATAGAAAAAAATCTTCGGACCACAGGTCCTATTTTTTCTATAGAAAAAATTCTTCGGACCGCAGGTACTATTTTTTCTATAGGAAAATTTTCTTCGGACCACAGGTCCTATTTTCTCTATAGAAAAAATAGAAAATTTTCTTTGGAACTCAGATGATATTTTTATCTGTAGAAAAAAAGGAATAAGTGAACTTGTTGTTCAAGGAATTCAAATTAGAAAAGAAATATTAAAAAAAGGTCCTAAGTAATTTTCACAGACCAATGGCTGTAAATAATTGCGAATTTGTACGTTGTTTATTATTCAACACATCGACCACAACAATAACACAAAGATGGCAAAGCAGCAAACAACAACATCAACAGAAAAAAACGACACTACATTGCGAAATAAAGCGGAAAAGCCACCGGAAATATACCATGATGTACTTTCTTATCACTTACCAGCAATAAGCAATGAATTTGGTAGAGTGTCTAAGGATGGTGGGGGGATGGTTGGATGGTTAAAAGTGGTTTGTCATATTACACATAAGGATGATAAGCCTTAATAGCCTGGGTAGGATATATATAGAGCTTGGTGATTGTGTGCATGTGGTGGCATTGTGGTCGTGTGCCACGAGGGTGAGTAGACTGCAGAGACTTTATTTTTTGCCACGCGTTTCACATTTTTTTTCGTTGTTGTCATGTCTTTGATTCGGTTTTGAAATTGAGACTCATATGCAAATTTTTTTTTTAGCTTTTGGAGACAACAATGGCAATTTGACTAGATATTTGTTGTGTGAACAAATGAGCAACGAAGAAAAGAAAAAAGTACCCACATCAACACCACCACCACCACCAGAAGCAGGAGTTGTGTAAAACAATAACAGCTTTTAAAACCAGCAGTGATTCAACATTTCAATTTTTTAACACGCTTTTGTTTTCGTTTACAATTTATGGGTGGGTTGTTGCGTTTACTCCAAAGGAATTTGTTTGGGTATAATGAAGACAAACGAATTCGTTTTGTTTTCTATTTCCCCTTAACAATGAAATTTCTTACATATGCCTAAAAGTAGGCCATAAATAATATTTTTCATACTGCTTAGCAAATCTCTGTTTGCCATAAAACGGAAATCAAGCAACTGTCCCACATTTGAATTTGAATATTTGTAATAATCATAAATTAGCGAAACGTTTGTATTTGTATGCGTTTGTTGTCTATGTGTTAGAGAACTCTGAGATATTTTTATTAGTCTTTCTGTTATCATTAAAGGACTTTCGAGGCTTATCTGAAATGTCATAAAATAAATGTACATAGACAATTTATTTATTTTTCTATTATTTAAGAAATGCGAATTTTAATTTACGACTGTAATTGGAGCGTGTAATTTTTCGTTTAATTGAATACGAAATCACAACTTTGCCAATTATGAAATAATGTCTTATTTTATCAATATGCTGATATCATGGAAGTATTTCCAATCGAGTGTTACTCTAGCCGAAAACATTATTTTTTCCATTTTTCCATATGATCTTTGGACCAAAATTATTATTCGAACAACACTGAGGGATTTTGCAAAGAATAGACATTTCCATTAATATGGTGATCGAAAGATGGATTGTAATACTGGGGACATTTTCCCGCAATAGTTGTTTAGAACGTTATATTTTGGTCTGTTGGGTTTTATCCGGCTATTTTGTCATGCTTACAACATACTATGAAAAAGCTAAGAAAAAGAAAACCAAACCCCCCTAATGTTGACGACCCCCGCAAACGTATAAAGGACCACGATCTGCGAATCTGCACTTGGAATGTGAGCACGTTGTACAGAACAGGCGCAGTGTTCGCTTTGGCGGATGTACTCAAGAAGTACAAAGCTAGTAGTATTGCCTTACAGAAAATGCGATGAAAAGGGACTGTATTATAGCTGCCATGAAACGAGACATGAATTTGGCTGCGGATTTATGGTTAACAAGAGAATTAAAGACCTTGTCTCCAGATTCACTCCAGTAGATGAGCGAATTGCTATAATCCGTATAAAAGCGAAGTTCTTCTACATCAGTCTCATTTGCGCCCATGCTCCGACCGGAGATAAAGATTAATAAAGATTAAAGATTAATGCTACTGATGTGAAAAACACAGCGTATAAGGCAACCCTGCAGACAGTAGCAACACGTAACGTGATGGAGAATTATCGGGAGAAAAGGAGAGAGGAGAGACGTGTTTTCAGAAAAAAGAAGAAAGAACAAGAAAAACGTGAGCAAATTGAGATGTAGAGGGGTCAGAATGAAGTCCGGAAATTTTACCAACGAGTAAAACACCAAAACGAAGGCTTTGGTGCAGGCACATCCTCCTGTAGAGATGAAGAAGGAAACCTGGTGACAGATACAGACAGCGTGTTGAGGATCTGGAAGGGGCACTTTGAAAAGCTTCTAGTATCAAATAGTGGCGTTGAAGAAGATACCCAGAACCAATAAGAGATGATGGTATAGAAAACCAATAAGAGATGATGGTGTAGAGTGTATACCACCTAGCCAAGATGAGGTCATAAAGCAATTACTCGGCTCAAGAACAACAAAGGAGGAGCCGATGGGTTACCAGTCGAACTATTCAAGACTGGTGGACAGATGCTGGTCAGGAGCATGCACCTGTCGATTAGTACAATTTGGCAAGATGAATGCATGCCCAATGATTGGAACCTCAGCATCCTGTGTCCCGTGCACAAAAAAGGAGGCAAGACGATATTTGCCAACTATAGAGGAATAAGTCTCCTTCCCATCGCATATAAAGTGCTATCCAGTGTGCTGTGTGAACGATTGAAGCTAATGGTCAATGACATCATCGGACCATACCAATGCGGCTTCAGACCTGGCAAATCCACCATTGACCAGATTTTCACTCTGGAAAAGACCCACGAAAAACACATCGACACGTACCACCTATTTGCCGGCTATAAAGCCGCATTCGACAGCCCTATCGGTTCATAGGTATTTAAAGCCATGTCTACGTTCGGCATTCCTGCAAAATTAATACGACTATGCAAGATAACTTTAAGTGGCACAAGGTCAGCAGTTAAAGTAGGAAAGGTCCTATCGGAGCCCTTCAATACCGCACGAGGATTCAGACAAGGTGACAGGAAAAGGTCATACGAGACGCAAAGGTGAACAGAAATGGCACTCTGTACACCAAACAACATATGCAACTCGCCTACGCCGATGACATCGATATAATGGGTCGAACATTGCGAGCGGTAACAGCCACCTTTGAACAAATTGAAAAAGGGATCTGCCAAAGTGGGTCTGGCAGTAAACGGCTGATGGTATCAACGCGCAAGACGTCCAGTAAACTCGGACCAACTGAACTACAGCTTCGAGGTAGTTAAAGACTTTATCCCTTTCAGTGTCAAAAAAAAATTTTGTCGGAATAAAAATCTAAAATTTTGTACTTAAAATCATATGAAGGCACAAAGTTTAGAAAAAAAATCAATTCTTATTTTAACCCTAGGACAGTTTTGTCTGTCTTTCAAAAAACAAAGACTTGTATTTACCTTTTTAAATGTCGAATATATTCGACAAAAACACTGAAAGGGTTATTTACCTTGGTACCGCCATAAATAAAACGAATGGCATCAGTTTTGAAATTCGGAGAAGGATTGTGATGGCCAACAGATGCTACTATGGTCTAAGTAAGCAGTTTAGAAACAAGGCCACCTCCCGCCAGACCAAACTCACACTTTACAGGACGCTGATACTACCCGTGCTATTATATGGATCAGAAGCATGGATACTTGCAGATGAGGCAGCTCTTGGGGTGTTTAAAAGAAAAATTCTCCGAAAGATCTACGTGCCGATCTGCGTCGACGGTGAATATCGGCGTCGAATGAACCACGAGCTTTACCATCTATACTCGGACATCGACATAGTCAGTCGTATTGAGCTGCAGCGACTACGGTGGCTAGGCCATGTTGTGCGGATGAATTAGAATGCATAGCTCAAAAGGCATATAAAACCGAGCCTACTGATGGTTCCCGTAGAAGGGGAAGGCCACGAATTGGAAATCTTTTTTAAGCTCGGCTTATGGAACAACCGTTCTGTAACAAGCCAGCTAAGTAAAGTAAGTAGTCATCCTTTTCTCAAGTATTTTTCGGTATGTCCCAGGTCCTATCATAACATGAGTTTTCTTTTAGGAGGGCACATTAATTTTAGATATTTTGATTGTCATCCTCATGGTGGAGGGTATAAAAAGTTTTAAGTTTAAATTAAATGTAATATTTCACCAGATCTAAAAATAATACAGCCTGGCATAATTCCATAGACCTTCCATCACGGCAACACCGATTGACACTTTTTTATTTGGTGTATCCCACAAAACTATGTTGTCAGGGTATTATAACGTACTGAATTAATGTTAAGTTTAGAAGAGGCGAGGACTGTAAATAAGAATGCTGAGTCTATTTCATTCTGAACATGCCTTATTGTAAAGGATACACCGGAATTTTGATACATTCAGAAGTAAGTCTAGTTTTGTTATATACACTCTCATACGATCAAAATTGTGTCTCGTCGACATATCCGTTGAGATGTTATGTATCTCTGGGTTATATCCCTTTTAAAGAAAATGGATTCATTTGAAAAATGTCCGTCTGTATTAAAAAAATAACATTTTTTAAAATATTTCCCATATTTTATAAAGAAGCAAATAAAGAATTTGGTTTTATCCAAATGATGATGAGACACGCTCTCGGTTTAAAAATTAAATTTATAATTTTTATACCAAAAACCACACACTGGTAAATGGTCTTTTTGTGTGTTTGATTTTATAAATTCGTTTGAAGTCTTCCAGTTTGTTAAATAAACATAAATCATGATTGATTTACGACAAATAAAACATTTACATTATAGACTTTTAGTCAATATCAAAATGTTTACAATCTAATTGAGCGGTCACAAGTACATAACAAGTAAAACAGTAATAATTTGGTTGCCGTTTTAAAAAGAAGGTACCACAAGCATGTAGGCATTTAAAATACTCAGACAAATTGACTACAAAATTACAGCATCATACCAAAAAAGTTGCGGGTCCATTATATGCGGACTATATCAAAACATGGGCCCATATTGATAATTTTTTGCGAATATGTTTTTGCTCTGTATGAACTTGGACTTCCAAATTACGGTAACTTCGGATCGAAAATACTTTCAGGACTGTAAAAATATCACAACATTAGTTTATATTTAAAATATTCCTATAAGAGGTATTGGAGATTATATTCATGTTTTCATTCTAACCTATAGTATATTTCTCTGTAACGAAAATAGTTAATTTTTAAGATATGTGTAGAATTTCTGAGTAGAGTTATCCATGTTATTGTAAAGAAAATAAAGCTCGTATTTATGATACGAATTAGATGCAATTTTTCTTTTGAAATTGGTGTAAATCGGTTCCGATTTATATATATATATATATTCCATACGTAATTTCATATATATTCCATAATTTAATTTCAGAACTGTTTACTAAAGTCTCAAGTTGCGTCCGATTGGGACGAAATTTTGCATGTCGTAAGGAAGTGAGTTTAGAATAAAGTGTTCTAATTTGTTTTCGTCAGATTAAAAAAATTGTGCACATTGTATAATTCAAACCGGCATGATTCATTACCTTATGAGATAAGATGACTGAAGTCAATATATTTTCGATAAAGCAGATTTTTGTATATTATTAATTAATAAAGAAAACAAATTCCTTCTTTGTACGAAAATCCCAACTCTTGCCCATAACGTATACCATTCAACAAGACCAGCACCAGCACTATCCTTACATTTCCTCCAAAGTTAATTAAGCATGTAAAAATATAATTCAATTATCTCTAGATGGAAAGTAATTGTGTAACCATCTAGAAAACTAGAGATAAATAACAACCCCTTTAAAAATTATATTGCTATTGTCAGACATCTATAATTTTCCACACACACACACACAACCCAACGTACAAACTACGAAAACTGACAATGACAAAGTAAATATTTCAATGTATTAAAGAACAACGCTTTCAGGAATAATAAGTTAATATTCTTCTTTTGTATCAAAATGAAAAGACTTTAGAAGAAAATTCCCATAATCTCGGTATCTCAATAATGACAATATAATTTTCCAAGACATTGAATTCATAAACAGAAACAGATTCTAATTACATTCAACCAAACGGCCAGAGCAGCCATAGCAAATGCATGGACGGGCAAAAAAAAGTACTTAAGCGAAGGACAAAACAGCAGAAACAACAACAGCAGAAATAAATAAACACAAATTAATCCTACATTAATGTGGACTAACGAACCAGCCAAAACAATTATAGCAACCAAACCGAACTAAACGGCAGTCAGGTTCATAGGCGAAATAATAGAATAACCCCTTCGCCAAAAAAAGAAAGAAGAACAAAAAAATCCGAATGGAAGAAGTTAAGGACTTAATACCCGCTCAACAATCACAAATTCTGATGTCCAATATTCACCATTGCCAAGGATAACGAAAACGAAGAAACAAAGACACTCATTATTGGAACATCTTAAGACTTCAAATTGAATGACCGTCACGTCAAATGTCGTTCGCTACGTTTCTTTAAGCATGAATTGCCAGCCACCCACCGCAGCCAATAAACTGTAGAAAGGCCCATTAGCAGAATGCATAAAGGATGTTACTAAGCCATTCAGAACCAATGAAATGGAAAACGCCCGACTGGGATTTAAAAGAGGGAATTGAAAATGCTAAAATCTATAGCGGAAAATTACAATTATCGAAAGGGTTAATTTGGGAAAAGGGTGAATTTTTTTCATCCACTTTTTTCCACATATAAAAAATTCATTAGTTACAGATTCTGATTTTCATTTGAACTGTTTCGTTACCGTTATGTTTGTTTGCCCACTAAATAATGCCTGCCACCATCGGACTTTTCTATTGGAAAGTTTGACAGTTTTTTAGTCTTATTATGTTTAAAGTGACTTGAAAAATCAATTTTCCAATACGAAACCAGTAAGGAAATTTCAAAAGTCGGACGAGGCCTAATATATACCTATCCTGTAGATAGAACATACACATAACATTCTGAAATCTATGAAAAATTCCATGTCAATCGGAAAGACTTGGATTTTTTGATGTACCATTTGTATGAAACCTAGCAAAATTACGTGTGTACATTTGGACATAATTGAGCAACCGCAGCATATACATACTATTTGCGAGTCTGGCGCACCATTTACATAAAATCGGACAAAACTATATATGGAAGCTATATCTAAATCTGGACCAATTTCAACAAAACTTCATGTACATCAAACTGGACCTAATTTAGTGCGCTGTGCAAAATTTTGTCTCAATCGGACAAATATTGCGAGATTGGTGCACAATTTACTTATATCTAAATCTGAACCGATTTCCACAAAACGTCAAAGACATCAAACTGGACCTAATTTATTAGGTTGTGCAAAATGTTCTCTTAAGGGGACCCCCCCATTCTCGGGGTCAAAAATTTTTTTGACTTAATTCGATTCTACACTAAATCAAGAATGTCCCTACAAAATTTCAAGTGAAAATCTCAAAAACTCTTGAAAATATAGCCGATTTATTGTGTCAGCATCAAGTGACGGCTAAAGGGCTTCTCAAACTTTAAACGCGTTTTTCTCTTTTGCGAATGGCGGGCACGATAACTCAAAAACTAATAATCCAATCGATTCAAAATTTTTACACGTTTCTCTGTGAGTGTATAGCTATCGTATGAACTAGGATAAAGCCAATCGGTGAAGATCTTCCATATTTTTTAACTTGGTTTTTGGTCAAAAATCGGTGATTTTCCAAAAATATTTATTCAAAGGTCGGCCATTTTGTTAATTTTAGAGCGAAGTCAATAATCCTAGTTCATACGAGAGCCAGACATGTACTCTTTCTAACACCGTTGGAATTTTAGGATTCCGATGTTGCAGTGAGGAGTTATCATGCCCGCCATCAAAAATAAGGACTTTTCTTTAATTATAAAAAACAATAACAAATTTTTTTTTGTAAATTATTTTTCTTCTCCTTTAAATCGTCAAATATATCTGTGCAAAGTCACAAACCTCAACAATCATTGGGATTGATTTACCAGCCCATTGAAAATCTTAAAAAATTAAAATCGAGAATGGGTGGGGTTCCCTTAATCGGAAAAATATTGGAAGTCTGGTGCACCATTTCCCTAAAATCGGACGAAACTATATATGGGAGCTATATCTCCCATATATATCAATTTCAATAGAGTTTGTCCTCGGCCTAAATAAGTGAACTAATGCAAATTTCATCCAAATCGGATCATAAATTCAACATGTACTTTGCTCACAAAATACATGCAAGGACAGACGGACTGCATATTCTGAAAAAGAACCATGGGTCTACCTCGATTCCTTTTGCCTGTAATAAAACTATGCACAAACACATAATACCTTGTACCACAGTGTGGGGTGCCATTTCGATAAAATCGATAAACAAGTGAAAAAGCGTTAAGTTCGGCCTGGCCGAACTTTGGATACCCTCCACCATAGATATACTGACAGGTACTAGAAATGAAAATATAGGGAACATACCAAAAAGTGGACCTATACCAACATTTCTAAAATCGGATTATGTAAACCTTACTACAAATTTCAGAAATTTATTTAAAATGTATTTATAATGGATAATTATACCCTCAGCATTATGGCTAATGAGGGTGTATACACTTTAACCCTACGGTCAATAACCAAAAAAGTATACGTGGATCAATAACCGTGGTACATTTGTACCCATCCAAAGATAGATCTGTAACTCATTAAAAATTGGACTATCGTGAGGTTTTTTGTTTTAAATTAGTCTATGCGGATCTGGTCTAGATGTAGGAACTCAAAATTATATATACATTAAAATAATATATATTTAAATCCATGCTTAAATGATAATCTATCTAAAACAATCATAGTAAATTCGTTATAGCTTTCGAATGGGTTAAGCTTTTTTAGTTATTTTTTATTGGGATCTTATTTAGGTGTTCTTCAACCCCTGTGCAAATTTTGGTGGCCCTAGACAACATGGGGCCATCAGGGCGACTCGTGGAAGTCAGAAACTACCCTGGTTTTCTTTTAGTATACAGGGACTAAAACAATTATTATTGCCAATTATTCACATTTTATGAGTTTAGGGATTGTGATTGGCACATTTTTAACACTATTTAATACTTTAAAACGTTATTTAATGATAGTTTATATATTTACGCCAATTTAGGATTATAATAAATCAGACTAATTCGATTATAGAAAAAGTTTCAGGCCCAATATGAAGAATAATTGGATAATTACGCACAATAATCATTGTTTTTGTCCCTGTATACCAAGGGAAAACCAGGGTAGTTTCTGACTTCCACGAGTCGCCCTGATGGCCCCACGTTGTCTAGGGCCACAAAAATTTGCAGAGGCTTTGAGGAACACCTATGTAAGATCCCAATAAAAAAATAACTAAAAAAGCTTAACCCATTCGAAGGCTATAACGAATTTACTATGATTGTTTTAGATAGATTATCATTTAAGCATGAATTTAAATATATATTATTTTAATGTATATATAATTTTGAGTTCCTACATCTAGACCAGATTCGCATAGACTAATTTAAAACAAAAAACCTCACGATAGTCCATTTTTTAATGAGTTACAGAGCTATCTTTAGATGGGTACAAATGACCACGGTTATTGATCTACGTAGGTAATAACTTCAAAAAATTGTAAAAAATTATATATATGGAAAATATTTATAATTTATTCTTCGATTATGTGTGAAAATACCTCAAGAATGATTCCTCACAATTTGATCCAAATATCTCCATTATTAAAAATTTTACAGCATTTTTATTCAATAAAAGATACAAATGTACCCGGTTATTAACCGTAGGGTTAACACGGTGAAAATGTCCCTCAATGTGGTTCTAGAAAATTTAGATTTCATCCGAACTTTGCCCATCCTATTTTTTCTCCAAACTTAGTTCAAATTCGAAGATGGGGAAAATCGTTCCACTCCCTCTGGTACCTCCACACAGATACTAGGTCTAAATGCGGCTATATTTCATTATCGAACCTTACGTTCTAATTTTTTATCTCGCTATCCTCCGCAGGTGAAATGATTACAACAGAGTCTTAGAACCAAACTCAAAAAGTGGAACAAATCAGATAACTATTTTAATATAAAAAAGGGGGTTATATGGGGACTCCCCACAAAAGGAGGGCGAATATTAAAAATTTTTGGTAGGGAGATTTGTTACCATATATAACTACAATATACCAAATTGCAGCAAATTCGATTGAAAAACGCGCTCAAGAACCCCAAAATACCGAAAATTGGGGGTACCCTTATATAGGGGCTATCCGAAAAAATGGACCTATACTCAAAATTTTTTGTGGTGAGATTTGCTACGCAATAAGAACTCAAAGTACCAAATTTCAGCGGATTCGGTTAAAAAACGCGCTCAATAACCCCAAAATATCGAAAATTGAGGGTACCCTTATATGGGGGCTACCCGAAAAAATGGACCTTTATTTATAATTTTTTGTGGAGAGATTTGACACCCAATAAGAACTCAAAGTACTAAATTACAGCCAATTCGGTGAAAAAATGGGGTCAAAACCCTCCCCCCCCCCCCAAAACTGAAAATTGGGAGATACCGTTATATGGGGGCTACCAGAAAAAGAGGACCTATAGTTCTAATTTTTAGTTGAGAAATTTGGTATCCAAAAAGAGTCCATTTTACCAAATTTCAGCGAATTTGGTTGAAAAACGCGCTCAAGAACCCCAAAATACTGAAAGTTTGGGGGTACCCTTATATGGGAGGTATGCCTAAACGTGGACCGATATAGCCCATCTTCGAACTTGACCTGCCTGCAGACAAAAGACGACTCTATGCAAAATTTTGGCGTTCTATCTCAATTCGTTTAGACGCTAGAGTTATTACAACAGACATACGGACAGACAGACGGACCGACGGACATGCTTAGATCGTCATAGAATTTTATGCTGATCAAGAATATATATATATATTTTATAGGGTCGGAAATGATTATTTCGATGCGTTACAAACGGAAAAACAAAACTAATATACCCTCCATACTATGGTGGAGGGCATAAAAAAAGGGACATAAATGTATGGACACATTGCATATCCATCCACAGACCACCTGATTTTATAACTTCTGAACCAATTTACTAGAGTTTAGAAATTGGCAAGAGTTCGCATCAATCTTTATGACGCTCGGATGTAAAAACGAAAATCCAGGCCATCATCGCTGCTGCAACCGCTCGCTATATAATAGCAGGTCGTATTGATACAGAACTTCCTAGCAGTACTATCTCTAATAACCCCACAATCAAAGAACCGACCCTGGATGTTAATAGATTAATCGGTAACCACAAGCAAAAAAAGTGCCTATAACATCTGACGTGTTGTAATATAACATCTGAAGTGTTGTAGTGATCTAATTTCTGTTTCGTTTAAGGGCATTGCATCCCAAGAATGAGAGGGCGAAGATAAGACCGAAGATAAGCGTATACGATCTCTTCACCACAATTTACGTTGGAGGATGTTGCGAGTGCCACCAGAAGCGCACAATCATCCAATGCGCTTTTTCGGATGGAATCTATATGGTGACGTTAAAGCAGTTTGATGAGCCAGGACTAGAGTACCTAACAAAAGTCACCAATTTGTCGTTAGCCACTCTAATTGTGCCCGATGTCTGGAAAATGGGCAGGGTGGTCCCTCTACTGAATCCAGGCAAGGATGCAGGCAAAGATACCGGCCGATCTGAGTTTTGTCGCCAGTAGCCGAAACTCTTGAGGTTTTGCTTTTCCCCAGCATTCGTGAATGCTACTCTGTTGCTTTGGAATTGTTTAACCTCTACCTTCCTGAAATTTCACGCCCACCAGATGGCATAAAGATCGTTAGGTACACGGATGATTGTACGGTCATGGCGTCAGAATGACATTTGTGAGAGGCTAAACAACTATCTCGTGGATATTGCTGAAATGTTTTCGCCCGAGGAATATGAAAATAACCGACATTAAATCAACGGTCACACCGTTTACCACATGGACAACGGTAATCCGGCTATTGGTTGATGGGTCCACTATTCAAATCTTGTTTTCCCGATGTGAACATTTTCGCCATAAAATAAAAATTTGGTCACTTTAGATTTTAGTTAAGTTGACGCTCGGAATATTGACCGATCATCATATAATCAGCCTTTGTAAGTATTTGGTCAGATGCCTTCCCGTGTAAAGTATGTGATATTCGGCATATAATAATGACCTCTAGAGTGACTAGAAAAACGTACAAAAATAAAGTTGATTTTACACAACATTTTGCACAATTTTCGTTCCACTTCATCCCAATATTATTATCTTATCATCACCGAAAATTATAGGTGTTGTCAATGATCCTCTTAGGAAATTTCAAAGCGATCCGCGCTATATTTTCGCCCTCTAATGTGGTAATGGGTTACAAAATAATATATGAATACGACAGCACCTGTAAATATTTACGTGTAAGTCCCACATCCGAGTACATACGACAATATAATTGGTATCAAATTAAAGGCCAACGACTCCTCTTGAATATACTATCAACTTCTGGGGACTATGTCCATCAGGGTAAATAAATACGCCCCAGTATAAAAATTTTGTAATTTTCCACACAAAAGTCAGGGTCCATTTGACCCACTAAATATTGACCGATCTTTATCAAAACAGGCATGCGTATTCTTTGGTCCGATCCCCTTCTCCATCGGACCATAACTGCGGCCTCTGGAGCGACCAGAAAAACCGACAAAAATTAAGTATTTGGTCCATTTCATCCCCTATTTTCATATAAACCGATGGCTAGAACCCGAAAATTTCGTGAAGATTGGTCCATAACTGTGGCCTGTATCGGGTTTACAAAGTATAATGGATAGACGGACGGACACACATGTCTAGATCGACTCAGCTAGTCAAGATATGACGATCGGTATACTTAAAGGTGTGTCTAGGACCAATATTTTGCGGCGTTACTAATTTTAGGGGCTGTACAAAGCTATAATACCCTGGTAAATACTTCTAAGTTTTTGTAGGAAGATGTGTTATCCAATGAGAACCCAAAATACTAGCTTACAGCCCAAACATTTAGGGGTACCGTTATATGGGAGCTACACCGAAACTTGAACTTGATATATCCTATTTTCAATACCAAACATCGTAGAAGCAGTATGTGCAGTAAGTGCAAAATTTCAAATTTTTATCTTAAATATTGCGATCTCTATCGTGATTTCAACAGACAGACATTCATATATTGACAATGAATATTTCGAAGTGTTGCAAACGATATTTAATATTCATTCCAACCAGGAGTGGAGGAAAAAAATATTTTCGCCAGAATTTCAATATATTAGCTTGTTCTTATCACATAACTACCGAAAATATGATATTGATTTATTACATTAAGAAGCTATTAAAATCATAGAATAATTCCAACATGACCATCTAAATACACCCGAAAATATCAAAAAGGCAATTTAAGATAGATAAATAAATAAAAGGCTTAGCATATTTATGACCAATGAATGTAAAAGTATAGTATTTGCTCTTTAACGAGGACATCCCCCTCGTATCAGCATTTTTATTGACAGCAAATATGGCAAATTGCCAAAAAAAAAATAAAATGAACCAAAACAAATATCAGCTCTTCTACCAACCTGATAACATTTTCCTAATGCTTCTTAAATCCTAAATTGCCCTTGTAACCATGGACACTGGCCAAGCTTACCGTGGCATCATATGACCCTCTCACGTTTGTCGTTCCTATCACTTGTGACCTTTTGCCCACATTCATGTGTGGGCTAGTAAATAATAACACAAAGGGGGAAGGGCGCATCGTTCAGTAGCAGCAGTTGTTAAATTGTTGCTAAACGTCTTAGTTCTTATATTTGAGCTTTTGACTATTTCACGTTTCAGTTTTTTATGACCCATTCGAACTGGCTATGTGGGAAAGTTACTTCACTAGAAAGGGAGAGGAAAAGTCAAAAGAATATATATTGCAAAATAAATATATGTACATAAGTGGTGTGGAGATGGGGTGTGTGTCCTACCCCTGCCTTTGTGTCCATGCTTTCATCATTCATGTTCGAGGGCGGCATTATGATTCGTTGTGTTTGTGTGTGGGGGTTTTTGCTAAATAAGCTGCTTGTATCAATAAAAATTCGATTATATTCGAACATGAGATTTTCTATTGCTTTGTGTGTCTTTTTTGTATTTCCTTTGAAAATTATCAACAAACAAACAACTGCTGAACTGTTCTAAAGATGATTTATCGCTGACTTGTAAGAAGGTTATCATCGTATCATATGTGAAGAGTCTATATTCGTATAGAGGATAATATTTCATTCTTTTGTCGGACATGTATGCGATTTTTTTGTCGTTGTGTTTATACGGACTTTAGTTGTTAGGTTGAGATAGATTTTCATGGGTCCATATTACCAATTCTAATGCCAATTACTTATAGAAAAAAACAGACATTTAATCTGACCATTTTTGACAATTCAAAATGTAATGGTCAATTTGTAAATCATACTTTGTTTTGCATAGCTGATAAGAAATAAAAAAAGGAGATAAAAAGTAAGACACATATACTCGTATTGAATATGATTTATTTTAAAGACTTTTATACGTTAATGTTTATCGAATTCATATTGGACGCAGCTAATATTGGGAAAAACGACACAATATTTCCATTATGGATCGAACATTTTTTTGTATCTGCTATTCTATACTTTCCATTGAGATGATTCAGCTTTGGTTTCAGTACCGTAGTCATATACCCATGATTCGTCTGGTAATCTGGATCGCCGTTGACGACTTACAATAGCTCCTTGTGCAATGTCAATGCGACGTTGTTTCTTCTCAAAATTTAGCAATTTTCAACAATCATCGTTGCCGCACGTTTCACGCCCAAAAAAATCTGTTGTACATAGACCCGACGATATGCCAATATCATCAGCAACCTCTCTAATAATTCAAAATTGTTTTTTCACTCCTTCAATGTTTTCAGCGAATATCGTGAAAAGGTTGGTCGTGTACCAACATAACACTACGTTGTGGTGTGCATTCTTTACATTGATAGGGACCATTATAAGAGCATGTTATTGCATTATGTGTAGTAGACAATTACAGACACTCAGATTGAAAAACTAGGGTAGGAATTTCAACATTCCCAAAAATGAAATCGGACAGTTTATTGGACTGTTTAAAACATTAATTTATATTAAATAATTTCTAAAAGAAATAAAATATTTATAAAAGCTATATCGAAATCTAACCCGATTTCATCGAAATTTGTCACAGAATATCGGCCACATTTTTAGTTCTCGGTGCATCATTTACTTCAAATCGGGAGAAAATAATGGTAGCTCTATCCAAATTTGAACCGATTTCAATAAAACTTTCCACATGCTATGTTATATAAACTTCAGAACGTTGTGCAAAATTTTGTGTCAATCGGCTTAACTTTGAGTTCGGAAGAAACTATATATAGGAACTATATCTAAATCGGAACCGATTTCAGCAAAACTTGCCACACGTTATATTATAATAATCAGAACCACCCGGGGAGTTTGGTGCAGCATTTATATCTAACTTCTAGGTTATACTAAATTCAGTACGAAAGGTATATGTGGACTTTGGTGCACCATTTAAATTAAATCAGACGAAAATATATATATGGGAGCTATATCTAAATCTGGACCGATTTTTAGGAAACATCATTCTAGATCTAATTGAGTACGCTATACCAAATTTCGTACAAATGATTTGTCGAATGATTTTCAGGGACTTTAGTGAACCATTTACCTAAAATCGGCGAAACTATATATGAGAGCTATATCTAAATCTGAACCGATTTACGCAAAACTTAACACACATCATTCTAGACTTAGTTCAGTACGCTATGCCAAAATTCGTGCAAATCTAATGATTTTCAGGGACTTTGGTGCACCATTTACCAAAAATCGGGCGAAACTGTATATGGGAGGTATATCTAAATCTGAACCGATTTCCGCGAAACTTAGCACACATCATTCTAGACTTAGTTCAGTACGCTATACCAAAATTCGTGCAAATCAAATGATTTTCAGAGACTTTGGAGCTCCATTTACCTACAATTTCATCAAATTCGGACTATAAATGCGACGTGTACTTTGTTTACAATTTAACATGCATAAATCGACACAGAAAGTGATTCTATGCATATTCTCAAAAGGAACCATGAGTCTATCTCGATTTCTTTTGCACTACACAAAGACATAATACCCTGTACCACAGTGTGGTGAAGGGTACAAAAATTCAAGTCTGCCCGATTGACATGCAATGTTTTGTAGATTTCAGAATTATATTTGTATGATTTTTTATTTTTTCAAATATCTATGTAGATCACATTTGTTTTCCACCCAAAATTTCCAAAATTTCCAAAAATATGCCTCATCGAAGTTGGTTTACAAATGTCTGTCCCTCCGTCTGGCTGGCACGATAACTCTCAACAAATTTCGTCCAAACTTTTCACATCGTTACACTTCTTCCAAACATAGTTAAATATCGGAGATGGGGAATATCGGTCCACTCCTTCTGGTACCCCACAAAATAGTCAATCCTACATCATGTTCAAAGATGAGACCCTTTGGTCTCTCCTTCTTGTACATACTCCACCATATGGTACAAATTTTCAATATTTATAAATCCAATATCATACAACTGAAAAGTCCGATTTGAATTTGGGTATACTTTCAACTTCTCAGATATATGTCTTCCAGGAGTAAATATATACGCCATGGAATGCAAATGCTGCCACTTTCACCCAAAAGTCCATCCCCTAAATATTAACTGATCATTACCAAAATTATATAGGTCTTCTTTGGCGAGAATCCGTCCTACAGGACAAATTTCGTGATGATTGATCCATAACTGTGGTCTGTATCGTGTTTACAAATTATAATGGAATAACGGACGGACACACATGGTTACATGGACTCAGCTAGTTATACCCTACACAACTATGTTGTCAGGGTATTATAGCTTTGTGCAGCCCCAAGAGTTTGTAACGCCGCGAAATATTGGTCGTAGACCCACCATTAAGTACACCGATCGTTTTATCTCGACTAGCTGAGTCGATCTAGACATGTGTGTCCGTCCGTCTGTCCATTATAATTTGTAAACACGATACAGGCCACAGTTATGGAGCGATCATCACGAAATTTTGCATGCAGGATGGTTTCTGGCCAATGAAGACCCCTATTGTTTTTGGTAAAGATCGGTTAATATTTAGGGGATGATATGGACCAAATATTTATTATACCCTTCACCACACTGTGGTACAGGGTATTATGTCTTTGTGCATATGTTTGTAACAGGCAAAAATAATCGAGATAGACCCATGGTTCCTTTTGAGAATATGCATAGAATCACTTTCTAAGTCGATTTATGCATGTCCGTCCGTCTGTCTGTCGATGTTAAATTGTAAACAAAGTACAGGTCGCATTTATGATCCGAGTTGGATGAAATTTGGCACAGGTCACTTATTCGGCCCAAGGACGAACCCTATTGAAATTGGGAAAAATCGGTTCAGATAGCTCCCATATATATATTTAACCGATTTAATGTAAACGGTCCCTATATATCTTTCGATTTGCACGAAATTTGGTACAGGCTAATCATTTAGGTCTATAATGATGTCTGCCAAGTTCGTGAAAATCGGTCCAGATTTAGATATAGCTCCCATATATAGTTTCGTCCGATTTCAGGTAAATGGTGCCCCAAAGTCCCCATATATCTTTTGATTTGCACGAAATTTGGCATAACGTGCTGAATTAAGCCTAGAGTGATTTCTGCCAAGTTCAGAGAAAATCGGTCCAGATTTAGATATAGCTCCCATATATAGTTTCGTCCGATTTCATGTAAATGGTGCCCCAAAGTCCCTATATATCATTCGATTTCCACGAAATTTGGCATAACGTACTGAATTGAGCCTAGAATGATGTCTGCCAAGTTTCATGAAAATCGGTCCTGATTTAGATATATCTCCCATATATAGTTTCGTCCGATTTCATGTAAATGGTGCCCCCAAAGTCCCTATATATCTTTCGATTTGCACGAAATTTGGTACAGCCTATTCATTTAGGTCTAGAATGATGTATGTAAAGTTTCGTGGAAATCGGTTCAGATTTAGATATAGCTCCCATATATAGTTTCGTCCGATTTCATGTAAATGGTACCCCAAAGACCCTATATATCTTTCGATTTGCACGAAATTTGGCATAACGTACTTAATTGAGCCTAGAAGGATGTCTGCCAATCATTCGATTTCCACGAAATTTGGCATAACGTACTGAATTGAGCCTAGAATGATGCCTGCCAAGTTTCATGAAAATCGGTCCTGATTTAGATATATCTCCCATATATAGTTTCGTCCGATTTCATGTAAATGGTGCCCCAAAGTCTCTATATATCTTTCGACTTGCACGAAATTTGGTACAGCCTATTCATTTAGGTCTAGAATGATGTATGTAAAGTTTCGTGGAAATCGGTTCAGATTTAGATATAGCTCCCATATATAGTTTCGTCCGATTTCATGTAAATGTTACCCCAAAGTCCCTATATATCTTTCGATTTGCACGAAATTTGGCATAACGTACTTAATTGAGCCTAGAAGGATGTCTGCCAAGTTTTATGAAAATCAGTCCAGATTTCTATATAGCTCCCACTTATATATAGCTCCCACTTATAGTTTCGTCCGATTTCATGTAAATGGTGCCCCAAAGTCCCTATATATCTTTCGATTTGCACGAAATTTGGTACAGCCTAATCACTTAAGTCTAGAATGATGTATGTAAAGTTTTGTGAAAATCGGTCCAGATTTAGATATAGCTCCCATATATAGTTTCGTCCGATTTCATGTAAATGGTACCCCAAAGTCCCTATATATCTTTCGATTTGCACGAAATTTGGCATAACGTACTGAATTGAGCCTAGATTGATGTCTGCGTGTTTCGTGAAAATCGGTCCACATTTAGATATAGCTCCATTTTATTATAGTTTGTGGCCGATTTCAAGTAAATTGCGCATCAAACTCCTCATGTTAGTCAGTTTGACATCAAATTTTGCACAACGTACAAAATTTGTAGTTTCGTTTTCTAGAAGTACAGACATAGCCCAACGGATGACCTATTTATATTTGTTTGAAGTCGATTTACATACTTTATGGATAGATCTACGTAGATTCACATTTAGATAAATATCACATATTTTATTTCATTCAAGTTCATGCTAATAGTCCTGTTTAATATACCCATAGTGGTGAAGGGTATCATATAGTCGGCCCCGTCCGACTTTACTACTTTCCTTACTGGTTTTTGTCTGTTTTTCTTGTCGCTCTAGAGGCCACAAATATGACCCGAACATCGCCAAATTTTACATGGAGAAGCAAATTGGGCTAGAGAATATGTATGCCTGCTTTGACAAAGATCGGTCATTATTTAGCGGGTCAAATGGACCCTTTTGTGTGAAAAATTACAAAATTTGTATTCTATGGCGTTGATGGTGT